>NW_004444120.1:3099029-3148665 GCF_000243295.1 Trichechus manatus latirostris
CCAACCTTTACCTTAGCAGTCAATCACCAACCGCTTGTGCCACTCAGAGACTTTTAGCCTTTAATTGATAATTAATCACCTTCAGCCTTTCGTTGTCCTGCTACAGAGCTTTCATGACCCTCAGCAATAGCCATCCAACTTCATAGCCCTTATATTTACTATATCCTCTGTCTTTCTCAAACGCCTGAAACATTGCACCCAACAATCCATTCCTTTCACTGGTATACCACCCACGTTCAACACTGGTGAAGGTTTTAAGAACTGTGCTGTTACTGCATGCCAGGGACTACTGTTGTCTGTATTCTACCTACTACCATTGATGGGATCCTCACTGATATCTGGCCTACAAGAAATCCAGTTCCAAAATCCTGTCTGAGAGTCTGCTTTCTCAGACACTCCTGGTAACAACTATTGTAGATCAGGTCCCCATGAACCAAACTCCCCTGGACCAGTAGCGGCCAGAAGAATGTCAAGTGTAGACCGGCTTAAACTAATAAAGACCTACCCCCCAGACATTAAGATGTGGTTGCCTTCTCCTGAAGGAGGGAGTCATTTTAAACCCAGTGTTTCCGCCTTCCCTTAAAGAGGCAGCTGTTCAACAATTAACAATGTTTACACTGAAAACATTAGCATATAAGATTAGGCTCCCCATCCAAGAAGACACATCATTAGATTTAGAAAATTTCTCTTTTTTCTTCTAGGTGAAAATTTCAATAATCCCTGAATTTGGGTATATGTCAGGACTTTCTTACCCTGTGTCCAGGTGTTGGCTAAAGATTGATTTTTCAAATCACTTTTTAATCAAGACAGACTAAAGGGCTTTGTTCTCTTTATTAGGGCAATAAAATGTGTACTTCATATATTTAATAGGGTGTGAATGGGAGGGGAGATCACTGCAGGTGTGAATTTGCAAATATCTGAGATCACATTACTTTGTGCTGGGAGCATGGGTGTGGGTGTGAGGAACTAACATGGATATGTGTCTGGATGTGAATGAAAAAATCAGGATAACTGATTTTAAAATGAACTAGTATACATGTCTTTATTCTCAAAAAGGAGGCAAGTCGCTCTGCAGTTCCCCCGTCACCTCAATACAGCCTGTTGAAAAGCTACTGGGCTTCTCATACAGCAACCTCCTTTTTTTCAGATTCCCTTGCCTGCGAATTCTCTACCTGTTCCTTCTGCTTGTACTTTAGTGAGGCCAAGACCCTGTCCTGCTTCTTACATGGCCTTGGGGCAAGGTTTGCTGTTTAGAAACAGTGACAATAGGTAAGAAGAGGTATGGAATATATGACCAGTAGTTCCCTCTTTACTCCGGCCCCACGTCTGCCACTGACCAAGTGCCCAGTACATTTCCTAATCCCAACACAGTAAACTCGGCAAGAGCCAGAACTCCACGGGACTGCCTGGTTTGGCTGGGTCTCCCAAGTTTTCCGCCTTTGACAGGGCAGCCTTATCACTTTTCTACTGCTCTCTATTACTGGAAAAGATCTGCGTTCTCCTTCTCTGGCAGGTTTCCACCTTATACAGGTTACAACTTTTGCAGGTTTTACTGTACATGCCCACCCAATGCCCAGCTCTGGAATGCCCAAGGGAATTCCTAGGTCTGGCTTTCTTCTAAATCCATTGAGTGTTATCTCAGTCCTTTCTTTACCCAAAGATTCCCTCTTAAATTCCCCTTCTCAATCTAAGAAGGAAATGAGAATATGGAAGTGTGTATGTTTTAATTTACCATTTGTTTTTCATTGTTATTAGCCATAAAATATATAATAATACAAATTAAAATGGAAGATCCGAAAAGCGCTTCAGGACCAAGGATGTGGGGACATTTTTTTAGATTTTGTTCTGTACTTCTGGGCAGTAACGAGCAAGTGAAAGATGCAATACCAATGGAAGACAAAACCAAACGGGCCAATTCTGGAGCCTCAGAAGAAAGTCACAGATTAAAAGCTATCACCAGGGGTGATAACAGCATTAACATTAATTCCTCAACATCCACTATATCACAGATTAAAATCTATCACCAGGGGTGATACCAGCATTAACTCCTCAACATCCACTATATCTCAGATTATAAACTATTATAAAATCATTATAAAATTACAAATCACGGCAACTCCATCCTATTTGCCATTGATTGGTTCAGAAATGAACTAATGACTGAATTCTAGCCATTGAGATATGAGAGGAAGTTTGCTGTGGAAATTCCGAAAAATTTTTCTTTGTCTTGGTACCAGCTTGAAAACGAAGTCAATACCCGGGACAGCAGAGCATAAAAACTGAAAGGGCCTGGATTCTTGTTAACATGATTAATCTACTGGGATCATGCTGGACTTACTGTTAAATAAGATAATAAAATATTATTTAAGGATATCTAAAGAAGCCTTGTGGCATAATGGTTAAGCGCTCCACTGCTAACCAAAAGGTCAGTGGTTCAAACTCACCAGTGACTCCTTGAGAGAAAAGACTTCCTGACCTGCTCCTGTAAAGCTTACAGCCTAGGAAACCCTATCGGGCAGTTCTACTCTGTCCTATTAGGGTCGCTATGAGTTGTAATTGACTTGACAGCACACAACAATAACAGCAAAGGCATCTTAACAGATATATGCTCTTTTCTCATAATCCCCTAGAAATCTCACTACCCAACCCTTCCCCTGCTATAGCCGTAAAAGCTACCACCAGTGAGTTAGAATTGGAGAAGCTCCTACCATGTCCCCAAAGATGAAGCAAAGGGATAAAAAAAGAGTTCCAAGGCTACAGCAGGGGACACAGTATTGTACATGAAAGTCAAGTTCAACTGTAGTAGCAATAGTGTAAAAATATGTCAACTACGGTATTAATAAAACTTTTATTTTAATTTTTTTTACTAATATGACATGGTTTCCATGGCAAATGAATTTTTAGTTTGAAACAATTGAATTAGTGAGGTGGTACAACCAATGTACACTGGACACCATATATATCTTCCGGAGTCCCTGGGTGGTACAAATGGTTAACGAGCTCAGCTGCTAACAAAAGGGTTGGAGGTTCAAGTCAACCCTGAAGCACCTCAGAAGAAAGGCCTGGTGATCTACTTTCAAAAAATTCAGCCATCGAACACCCCGTGGAACACAATTCTACTCTCACACACACCAGGTCGCCATGAGTCAGAATCAATGACGGCAACTGGTATATGTGTTCTGGTTTTAACTGAAACCCTTCAATGAAGAAAAACCTCATCTGACCTAAGTGTTTGGAGATTTTTATCCTAATATTAGATGTTTCAGGAGACACAGATTGGACTTCATGTTCTCCCTTGACATACCCTAGGCAGGGCTTCACTTGTGTGTGTACGTAGGGGGTAATGGGGGGGGAGGGGGCGTAGAAAGGAGAAGCAGCAGAGGCCAATCCCAAGGTGTTCCCTATACTACAAAGTTGTTATTCAGGTGAAACAGGATAAAAGGAACATTCAGTGCTGTCTTGAATGAGTAATTAAAAAGACACAAAAGATCAATTGTACCCTGTAGAGGGTGTGTCTATAGAGGGAAAGCCTGTCCATCTCCTGGCACTGATGTGACAAAAGAGAAGTTTGTGGATTAATTCACGTACATGAACTTTAGATGTATCTTTAGAAACAGTAGAAAAATATTTTTCTTCTTTGATTGTCCTGTCCCTAGACCTGGAAAGCAGTGCTTAAGGGCAGGAAGGACAGTTTATGTGGCAGGATGAACCAGTTATCAGTCTACAAACGGAGAACAAAATAGAAAATAAACTAATTTCCCCCACAGTCTTCAAGACAAGGATTTACCTCCCTCAGTAGATTAATAGCCCCTAGAGAATGTCTTAATAATCGTAGTCTTCAACACCTTACCCTTATGTGATTAGCACCTGAAAGTGATAATACTACCTATCTTTCATTAAACACATGCCAGGTATCTCTCTCACATTTTCTCATTTAATCCTCACAATAACACTGTAATGTAGATGTGGTGCTGGTGTTAATCATGTGGAAATAGTGGAGCAATTTGGTTGAATACCTTGATCAAGGTTACACAGCAAGCATTAGAGTGAGGCTTGAAACTCATCGGAACTTATCTTCTCTAGCGACATCTTACTTTCACTCTCACTGTGAACACCAGTCAATAGGTCAAGTGAGAAAAGCCTAGAAAGGCAGTCTTGAAGAAAGCACACTTGGGAAGTCTTCAGGCTTTTGGCTTTGTGTTATGCTGACCCGCAGTGAAATCACTGGGACCTCAGGAATGAACTACGATTCCCAAACATAGAATTTTAAAGCCTCAGAAGATAAAGGAAAACTTCAGAAAACTTTAAAGAAGAAAAATAAACATTCACAATGTTTTCTCCTCCTCCAATTACCCTAAATATTGGTACTGCTTAACAGGGGTGTTTAGGTCTGTGGTGGTAACTAAACATACATTCTGCCTCACCACAGCAAGGCAGTGACAAACCACATTTATTTATAACACCGTGGTTGAGCACAGCATTACTGAATTGTCTTTTACTTTATGTTACGTATTTCATACATTATTAATAATAGTTTGGGAAGCATTTACGAATAGGTTCCTCTAAGTAACACTCTTTTACTTAGAAGTTAGAGACTTTAGAATTCTTTGTGTAAATATGTATGATAAAGACTTGATGTATGTTAACGTACATATTGAATTAAAGAATACAATAAGAATAATGAGCTAACTGAAATTGGTGTGAAATTGATACCAAAAAAAAAACCGGTTGTCGAGTGGATTCTGACTCATGGTGACCCCACATGCCTCAGAGTAGAACTGTGCTCCATAGGGTTTTCAGTGGCTGATTTTTCAGAAGTAGATTCGCAGGCTTTTCTTCCAAGGCACCTCTGGGTGGACTGGACATGCCAACCTTTCAGTTAGAAGACAAGCACATTAACTATCTCCACCACCAAGGAATACCTAAAATTGGTAGTGACTAATAATTCCAAATGTTTGTATCTGCTGAGATTAGTTTAGGAACCAACTATTCTCAGGATTAGATTTCATAAACCTCATCTAGTTAAATGTAGTATTCTGACTCTAACAGTGATCCATACAAAAACAAACTTGGTTTTTTTCTGACTGTAAAAGAATATATTTTCACAGCAAGAAATGAAAAATATTTAAGAAGTACAAAAGTAAAACAAAGTACCCATAATCACACAACCAAGTAATAAGCATTTTAGCACTGTAATAAATATTTGCATGTGTAAATATACACATATAAATACATATATGTACATATATATACCTACATTTAAATTATTACACTATACACAATTATTTCTAATTGTTTTTCTTATTATATCTTAAAATTTCTGGGGGAATGTCAAAGATTAGTGCTGCCATTAAAAACCAGAAAGGTGCTTGGATGGTGATTCCTATTATATTCCCTTATAGCTTCCCTTTATGGTATGTTCAGAAGGCAGAAGTATCTTGGCAAATGACTGTGGATTATCATAAGATTAATTAGGTGGTGACTCCTAATTTCTTAATTTGTAACTGCTGTTTCAAACTTGAGTTTCAATCAGTCTGAATCAATACAGCCCTGGCATCCAGTATGCAGCTCTTGACATTTCAAATGCTTACTTCTGTGTACCAATTTGCAGGGATCACTAGGAGCAGGTTTCTTTCATCTGGTAGGGTCAGCGATAGACTTTCACAGTTTTGCCTCAGTTGCCTATATCAACTTTCTTGCTTTCTGCCATAATCTAGCCCAAGGGTCATCAAATTACACCCACAGGCCAAATAAAGCCTGTCACCTATTTTTGTAGAGTCTACGAGCTAAGAATGGTTTTTACATTTTTAAATGAGTGAAAAAAATCAAAAGAAGAGTAATATTTCATGACATAAAAATGATATGAAATTCAAATTTCAGTATCAATTTGTTTACATATTGACTAGGGCTGCTTTCACACAACAACTAAAACATTAAAGAGTTGTGACACTGTATGACCTGCAAACCCTAAAATAATCACTGGTTGGCTCTTTACAGAAAATGTTTGTCAACCCTGATCTAGAAACCTTGATTGTCTTGAAATACAACAGAACTTGCCACCCACTACATGGACGACATCATACTGAGTAGAACTTGTTGTTGTCAGGTGTCATCAAGTCGATTCCAACTCACAGTGACCCTATGTACAACAGAACGAAACACTGCTCTGTCCTGTACCATCCTCCCAATAGTTGCTATGTTTCAGCCCACTGTTGCAGCCACTGCGTCAATCCATCTTGTTGAGGATCTTCCTCTTTGTCACTGACCCTCTATCTTCCCAAGCATGATGTCCTTCTCCAGGGACTAGTCCCTCCTGATAACATGTCCAAAGTAGGTGAGACAAAGTCCCGCCATCCTTGTTCCTAAGGAGCATCTGGCTGTACTTATTTCAAGACAGATTTGTTCATTCTTCTGGCAGTCCGTGATACATTCAATATTCTTCGCCAATGCCATAATTCAAAGGCATCAATTCTTCTTCAGTCTTCCTTATTCATTATCCAGCTTTCACAGGCATACGAGGCAACTGAAAACACCATGGCTTGGCTCAGGCGCACCTTAGTCCTTAGAGTGACATCTTTGCTTTTTACCACTTTAAAGAGATCTCTTGCAGCAGATTTGTGCAATGCAATGCATTGCCTGATTTCTTGATTGCTGCTTCCATGAGCATTGATTGTGGATCCAAGCAAAATGAAATCCGTGACAACTTCAATATTTTCTGTTTATCATGATGTTGCTTATTGGTCCAGTTGTGAGGATTTTTGTTTTCTTTATGTTGAGATGTAATCCATAGTGAAGACTGTGATCTTTGATTTTCACCAATAAGTGCTTCAAGTACTCTTCACTTCCAGCAAGCAAGGTTATGTCATCTGCATATCGCAGGTTGTTCATGTCTTTCTCCAATCCTGATGCGACATTTTTCTTCATATAGTCCAGCTTCTCCGATTATTTAATCAGCATACAAACTGAATAAGTATGGTGAAAGGATACAACCCTGACACACACCTTTCTTAACTTTAAACCATGCAGCATCCCCTTGTTCTGTTCAAACAACTGCCTCTTGGTCTAGGTACACGTTCCTCATGAGCACAATTAACTCTTCTGTAATTCCCATTTTTCACAATGTTATCCATAATTTGTTATGATCCACACAAATACCTTTGTATAGTCGATAAAACATAGGTAAACATCTTTCTGATATTCTCTGCTTTCAGTCACAATCTGACATCAGCAATGATATCCCTTATTCCATGTCCTCTTCTAAATCGGGCTTGAATTTCTGGCAGTTCCGTCAATGCACTATTGTAATCACTTTTGAATGATCTTCAGCAAAATTTTACTTGCTTGTGATATTAATTTCTGCATTTGGTTGGATCTCCTTTCTTTGGAATGGGTACAAATATGGATTTCTTCCAGTTGGTTAGCCAAGTAGCTGTCTTCCAAATTTTTTGACATACGTGAGTGACCGCTTCCAGTGATGCATCTGTTTGTTGAAACATCTCAATTGGTATTCCGTCTGACTTAGTCATCTAGTGCTGCTGTAACAGAAGTACCACAAGTGGATGGCTTTAACAAACAGAAGTTTATTCTTGCACAGACTAGTAGGCTGGAAGTCCAAATTCAGGGCACCAGCTCCAAGGGAAGGCTTTCTCTGTTGGCTCTGGAGAAAGGTCCTTGTCATCAATCTTCTCCCGACTAGGAGTTTCTCTGCGCAGGAACTCCGAGTCCAAAGGACATGCTTTGCTCCTGGAGCTGCTTTCTTGATGGTATGAGGTCCCCATGTCTCTCTGCTCACTTTTCTATTTTATATCTCAAAATAGATTGGCTTGAGACACAATCTAATCTTATAGATCTCATCACCATAACTGCTGCTAATCTATCTCATTAATATCATAGTGATAGGACTTAAAACACATAGGAATATCATATCAGATGACAAAATAGTAGAAAATCGCACAATACTGGGAATCATGGCCTAGTCAAATTGACATATACTCTGGGGGGACACAATTCAATACATGACATTCTACCCTTCGGCCCCCAAAAATTCATGTCCTTGTCACATATAAAACATATTCACCCCATCATACCATAGCAAAAGTCTGAAATCAACTCCAAGTCCAAAATCCGAAAATTTCTCCTCATCTGTGAAATCTAGAATACAAGTTATCTGTTTCCAAAGTACAATGGTGCAAGTACAATGGTGCAAGGTAGACATTTCCATTACAAATGGGAGAAACTGAGGTAAAGAAGGCATAATAAGCACCAAGGAAGTCAGCAGAACACATTACATTAGCCCTCAAGGCTTTGAAAATAGTCTTCTGTTCTCCGAGACAATTTACACAATGGCCCTGCCCTCCTGACTCTAAGTACTGCCCACCCTTTCCAGATTCTGAGTGGAGGTCCCTTGGCCATGGGCTTCAGCTCCACCTTCCAAGCCCACTGGAATGGCAACTCTGCTCCCCGGCTTTAGGCGGGCTCCATTCTCCTAGTCCATATGAGTGGCAACTCTACCCTTAGAAACTCCAGAGGCCATGGCTCCACCCTTTGAAACCGCAGAGTCATGGCCATACCCTTTGAGACTGAGGCAGCTCTGCTTCCTGTGTTCCTTGTCTCTTCAGCTTCTTATTCCTGGTTCTTTGGCCTCTCAGCCCCTCGGGCCTCGTCGCCCGCGTCTGCCCTGCTGGGGAAAGTGTTCCAAAACTCTGTAACTCCGCTGATAAGTGCCTGGAGGCACCCCACTCTGCCAGTAAACTTCAGCTGGAAGGCACTCAGCTCTCTTGATCCATGGGTCAGCAAGCCTATCTCCACTGATAAGTGCCCACAGGCACCCCACTCCACCAGGAAGCCTCCTGCACAAAGGCACTCAGCTCTCTCACTCCATGGGTCAGCTCCAGCGTCATGTCATGAGAGTCTCCTGGTTCTGCTGCTGCCAGTCCTCTGTGGCTGCCGGTCCTCTGCTGCAGCTGGTCCTCTGCTACAGCTGGTGCACTGCTACGGCTTCTCACTGTCTACACTGTCTCCAGCATAACAGCTCTCCTCACTTCCTTCTGAGTCCTGTATCCATTCACAGTTTCAAAACTGCTTTCACATTTTAGGTGTCTGTTAGAGCAGCACCCCACTCTCGGTACCAAATTTTGTCTTAGTCATCTAGTGCTGCTGTAACAGAAATACCACAAGTGAATGGATATAACAAACAGAAGTTTATTTTCTCACAGTCTAGTAGGCTAGAAGTCCAAATTCAGGGCACCAGCTCCAGGGGAAGGCTTTCTCTGTTGGCTCTGGAGGAAGGTCCTTTTCATCAATCTTTCCCTGGACTAGGAGCTTCTCCACGCAGGAACCCCAGGTTCAAAGGATGTGATCTCCTCCTGGTGCTGCTTTCTTGGTCGTATGAGGTCCCCATGTCTCTCTGCTTGCTTCTCTCTTTTTATATCTCAAAAAGAGATTGGTTTAAGACACAGTCTAATCTTGTAGATCTCATCTATGTAATTGCCATTAGTCCATATCATTAACATCATAGTAATAGGATTAACAACACATAGGAATATCATATCAAGATGACAAAATGGTAGACAATAACACAGTACTGGGAATCATGGCCTAGCCAAACTGACACGTATTTTGGGGTGACACAGTTCAATTCATGAAACCGTCAATTCCTGGAGCCTTGTTTTTAGTCAACGCCTTCAGTTCAGCTTGGAACACTTCCTTCAGTACTATCTGTTCTTGATCATATGCTACCTCCTGAAATGGATGAACACTGACCAATTCTTTTTGGTACAGTTACTCTCCGTATTCTTTCCATCTTCTTTGGATGCCTCCTGGGTCATTTAATGTTTTCTCCATAGAATCCTCCAATATTGCAACTCAAAGATTGAATATTTTCTTCAGTTCTTTCAGCTTGAGAAATGTTGAGTGTGTTCTTCCCTTTTGGTTTTCTATCTCCAGGTCTTTGCACATTTTATTATAATACTTTACTTTGTCTTCTCGAACTGCCCTTTGAAATCTTCTGCTCAGCTCTTTTACTTCATCATTTCATCCTTTCACTTTAGCTACTCTACGTTCAAGAGCAAGTTTCAGAGTCTCTTCTGACATCCATTTAGGTCTTTTCTTTCTTTATTGTCTTTTTAATGATCTCTTGCTCTCTTCATGGATGATATCCTTGATGTCAGTCCACAACTCCTCTAGTCTTTGGTCACTAGTGTTCAATACATCAAATCTATTCTTGAGATGGTCTCTAAATCCAGGTGGGATATACTCAAGTTCATACTTTGGCTCTTGTGGACTTGTTCTAATTTTGTTCAACTGCAACTTGAACTTGCACTTGATGGTCTGTTCCACAGTCATCCCCTGGCCTTTTTCCGACTGGCGATATTGAGTTTTTCCATTGTCTCTTTCCACAGCGGCAGTCAATTTGATTCCTGTGTATTCCATCTGGCAACGTCCACATATACAGTCGCCATTTATCTTGTTGAAAAAAGGTATTTGCAATGAAGAAGTCATTGGTCTTGCAAAATTCTATCATGTGATCTCGGCATCATTTCTATCACCAAGGCCATATTTTCCAACTACCAATCCTTCTTCTTTGTTTCCAACTTTTGCATTCCAATCACCAGTAATTATCAATGCATCTTGACTGCATGTTTGTTCAATTTCAGGCTGTAGAAGTTGGTAAAAATCTTCAATTTCTTCATCTTTGGCCTTAGTGGTTGGTGCGTAAATTTGAATAGTAGTCAGATTAACTGGTCTTCCTTGTAGGTGTATGGATACTATCCTATCACTGACAGCGTTGTACTTCAGGATAGATCTTGAAATGTTCTTTTTGACGATGAATGCAATGCCATTCCTCTTCAATTTGTTGTTCCTGGCATAGAAGACTATATGATTGTCTGATTCAAAATGGCCAATACCAGTCCATTTCAGCTCACTAATGCCTAGCATATTGATCTTTGTGCATTCTATATCATTTTTGATGACTTCCAATTTTCCTAGATTCATACTTCGTACATTCCACATTCTGATGATTAATGGATGTTTGCAGCTGTTTCTTCTCATTTTGAGTTATGCCACATCAGCAAATGAAGGTCCTAAAAGCTTGACTCCACTCACGTCATTAACGTCAACTTTACTTTGAGGAGGCAGCTCTCCCCCAGTCATATTTTGAGTGCCTTCCAATATGAGGGGCTCATCTTCTGGCACTGTATCAGACAATTTTCCACTGCTATTCCTAAGGTTTTCACAAGCCAATTTTTTTTCAGAAGTAGACTGCCACGTTCTTCTTACTAGTCTTTCTTAGTCTGGAAGCTCAGCTGAAACCTGTCCACCAAGGGTGACCCTGCTGGTGTTTGAAATACTAGTGGCAAAGCTTCCAGTATCACAGCAACATGCAAGCCACCACAGTACAACAAACTGACAGACACGTGGTGGATGAGCTGAACTAATAACCACCAAATAGCAAGTATCCTAGCTGCCTTAGTGCACACATATACGACACGGAATGGAAGATAAACTCCAATAAATTCAAGGGGTCTGCCACCTCAATGAAGTTTCCTGGAGTTCAGCGGTCTGGGCCATGTTAAGATAGCTCCTATAAAATAAAGGACAAGTTGTTAACATTGTACCCCCACAAAGAAAATGGAGACATAACACTTGAGGCTCTCTTGATTTGGAAGCCCTCTCAAATATGTATTTACTGCTCCACAGGGTAGCTCACATCATGGCAGCTGGCTTCCATCAGAATAAGCAAGTGAGTGAGCAAGAGAGGGCATGCAAGATGAATCTTGGAAGTAATATCCCATCACTTTTGCCACATTCTATTCATTAGAAGTGAGCCAGTAGGTAGTTGAAATGGCAAATTCAATACATATTTTGTTATACATATTTTATTACAATAAATAAATAAACTCATTTAAAAAAATAAAAGAGGTGAGTCAGTAAATTCAGCCCACAGTCAAAGAGAGAAAATTATATAAGGGCATGAATACGAGCAGGTGGGGAACATTAGGAGCCATTTTAGAGGTTGCCTAACACCACAGGTCTGATTCAATATTTGCATCTTTCTACATTAAGACAAGGAATTTCTACTATCTTAATTTCCCACAGCATGGTAAGTTCTAAGGTGCCCTGGTGGTGCAACGGTTAAGTGCTTGGCTGCTAACTGAAAGGCTGGCAGCTGGAATCCACCGAGCAGCTCCACGGGAGAAAGACTTGGAAATATGCTTCTGTAAAGATTATTGCCTAGAAAATCCTATGGGGCAGTTCTACTCTGTCACATGGGGTCACTATGAATCGGAATTGACTCGACGGCACCCAACAATAACAGCAACAACATGGTTTTTAAGTTCTATATCTATATTTGTATAAATCTGTCCAGCAGCCTGGGATAACCAGATCCAGATGCCTTAACAGGCATATCAGAAAACAGGATCTTTTTTAAGTGGATCCATCTGATGGGCTCATCTCCATCAAAAATCATGCTCTACCTTCTTTGTCCAAGCAATCTGAAAATCTACTCAGATACGCATCAGGGTTTTTTCCTGAACTAAATTATCAAATTCCTGAAGTTAATTCAATCTATAAACATTTTTTCTCATGGTGAGATTTTGCATTTTACCCCTGCGAAGCTGATTCTAGTTACTGACCTTAGGACAAAGAAAGAAAAAACATGAGGGAAGTTATTCACTTCTTCCTACAACGCTATCTGAACAGACAACAGAGGGAAAAAAACAGCAACTTAAAGTGAGGGAGAAACAGTTTCTTCAGACAAAGGAAGTGGACAGCTTCCGGGAGCAAGGGAAGCTCATTATATGAGTACCGGGTGGAATGCTTAGGGATTTCGTGGTGGAAGCCATTTGAATGTTCCGTATCTTGCAAATAACCAATAGTTAAGATCCCACTCTTGCAAATAATGCCTAGACTTCTATATAAAATATCTGGCAATGATAGGAATCCACAAGCCCACAGAATCAAACTCTGTTTCCATAATCTCCACTCTGCAACAGCAAGAATTAAAAAAAAACCACGTAATAGAAAATCCCCAGACATAAGTACGTACCTTACAGCTACAATCTAATAATTTGATTTTATCTTCCTCTTAAGGTCATTAAATGAACCATTTATTTTACAAGGATCAGCACAAAGCTGGTTCCTATGAGGCAGAAGTTAAAGATGTCCCAAATGTCCAGCTGTTCCAAATTGCTATACCACTCCATCACCTCTAACATCAGCTACTCCTCCTTCCCTCAGTTCTCTTCCCTCCCGTCTTTGGGTTCCGTAATTTGATTCAATGTCTCACAGAGCTCACGAACCTTATCAGAGAAATGGCTCACACAGTTGTGAAGGCTGGCAAGTCCCAAATCTGTAGGTCAGGCGTAGGCTTCTCCTGTCTCACATGGCCACAGGGGCCAATGAACCCAAATCAGCAGGCCAGATGACAGGCTGCTGGCTCACAAGGCTGTGGAAGCTGACAAATCAGGTTAGACAATAGGCTGCTGACTCACCAGGCTGTGGAAACTGGTGAATCCCAGAATCAGCAGATCAGACGGCAGGCCATGGCTCAAGTCCCAAGAACCAGAAGTCAGACAGTGACAAGCTAGACACAGGATCCAAATGCAGGGCGAGAGAGAGCCCTGCCAGAGCACCCATAAACATACACTGGATGCAGGCCGCACCCCAGGGAAGGGTGTGAGACTTGAGTAAGGGTGAGATTGAGTCACACCCTCCTGCAAGGCTGTGACTCAAGATACACCCCATGCTAATCCTGCCTCATTAACATATAGAGTTTAGGATTTACAACACGTAAAATGGAGGATAATTGTATCAGATCACAAAATGGAGGACAGCCACATAATACTGGGAATCATGACCTAGCCAAGCCGACACACAAACACCAACCACCACACCTCATTAGGGTTCCATACACCTTATTTGCATGGTCTCACTCAATCATTGTGTCAGAGTCACAAAAACTATGGTTAGAAGGGTCACATTAAGTAATTCACTGCACCACAGTTATTCAGTGGTCTCACAGATAGCCATCTATGTACCTGAAATTCTCACAGTGTATCTATTGTTCCATTTGAGCATTTATAGTTCCTAATTCCTTTTGAGTTTGATAATGTCTGCTTGTTATTATTTGAACAACTTGGCTGGCTATAATTTTGTGTGTGTACACCTATTTATTTGGGCCCATATTAACATACAACATAATAGAACATGTAAGGAGACAAACATACCATGTAAATGTTTGGGTCTTTTTATTCCAACCAAGGATGATATCCCTGTCAAATGATACAAGTTGTGAAGTGTGAAGACAGGGGGTATACGCCTTAAAACACACTGTTTTCATTTACAAATTATAACAATGTTGTCATTTTACCAGGCATTTTCTATAAGTATGTTTATAATTTGTTTAATATATAAGCTTTTATCATTATAGTAAAATAAAATATTCATTGGTGACCACAGATAAAAGCAAGACTTCTTTGGGAATGACTCTTGTGCAATATGATATTCTCGGCACTTTTTAATCAAGAAATACCCTGAAGCTAAAAAAGGAAAAAAAAAAAAAAAAAGCTGTCATATTTGACTATAATCTTGCTCTTCAGTGTCTGTAATTTTAACTCTCTTATCCTCTAATTTGTTGATTCTTTCTTCTGCCTGATTAAATCTGTTGGTAAGTCCTTCTATTGTGCTTCTCATTTCAGGTATTGTCCCTTTAAGTTACAGTATCTCTTCTTTTAGATTCTCATTGTGTTCTTGCATTGTTTTCCTTATTTCTTTTAGCTCATTATCTGTTTTCCCTTAGTTCTTTAATAATGTTTAATGTTATTACATTATATTCTTGCTTTTTTTTTTTTTTCATTGTTTGGTCATCCCTAGATGCATTTTCACTCCCTTTGTCACACTCATTTGGATAGGCCATTGTTTCTCTATGTTCTTTGTGTGTCTTGTGATTTTTTTGTTGGGCCATTGGAATTTTTGAGGGTGTTAATGTTCTCAGTTTTCCCCAATATTTGGTGTTTTTGCTCACACTACTTTCTGCAGGAAACTCTTAGGTGGGCACAGCCTTTGACTTTTGCTTACAGTTTCTTCTCTCTCTGTGTGACAGCTACTTCTCCCTCACTGGTTTAATTCAGATTCAAAAGTTCCAGATCCTGTTTTTCAACTTTCAATCTCTCCAAAACACACCAGAAAACACTCTGTGGTTGGTCTGTTCATCGGGCGAGATATTATGTACTAATCAGTCTGTCCACCAGGGAGTGAAGTCTCCTCTCTCTAGTTATTACTCCCTTCCCCTCTCTGTTTCTGCAATCACATTTTTAGTCAGAAAATCCATACCCAGAGAGCACCCATGGGAGCTGGATGTTGTCTTCCTGTTTCGTCCGAGATTTCCTTCCCTGTTCTGTGGTTGGCTGCTTGTATCTGAGCCGGCATGTAAGGGAAGCACAGGCAGACTTTCCTGTTTTAGGAGGAAGAGGGGCTGGCACTCCCGAGAAGGACCTCCAAGAGATCTGTCTTGTTGGTTTCAAAGCCCCAGTGGCCCTACGGTGGTTGGGGGAGCAGTCTCCTCTTAGGTGACCCACCTCCTGACTCCACTGTAGGGAACCTTCTGTAGGAGTTCGTATTAGTCCAGCAGCTGACAATTACTGATTGGGGGAGGGGTAGTCACACTCCAAATGGAACCCCAGGGAGGTCTGCCTTGTTGATATCAGAGCCTGCCCCATAGTATGTTGGCTGTGGTTGTAGCCTCCACCCAAGATGCCTGCTTCCTGGCACACAGCAGCCTCAGTCAGCAGTCCTCGTCATCAACTGTGAAGAGGGATCAGACAGACTCAAACTGATTGCCAGGGAGGTCTGTCCTTTTCGTTTCAGAGGCCAGAGCTATTGGGTACACAGGGAGGCAGGTACAGTGCTGACTATGGGAGCGGACTTCACTACAGGGCCCTTCCTTAGCAATTCACAGCAGACTTGCAGGTGACGGTGTCCAGGTGGGGGAGAAGCTGTCACATTCCAAATGGACCTCCAGGGAGGTCTGCCTTGTTGCTATCAGATCCCTCCCTGTAGTATGTTGGCTGTGGGTGTAGCCTCCACTAAAGATGTCTGCTTCTTAGCACACAGCAGCCTCAGTCAGTGGTCCTCAGCACCATCCAGAACAGGGATCAGATTGACCTGAACTAACTCCCCGGGAGGTCTGTCCTGTTGGTTTCAGAGGCCTGAGCTCTGGAGTGCACAGGGAAGCAGGTAGAGTGTTGACTATGAGAGTAGACTCCACTGTACAGGCCTTCTGTAGCAATTTACAGTAGGCTTGCAACCAACAGTGTCTCAGTGGGATAGGTGCTGGCACACTACAAATGGACCCCTGGGGAGGTCTGCCTTGTTGATTTTAGGGCAGGAGCTTGGGGTCCTATCTTTGTACAGGCAGGGGCTGTGGTGCTTAGGGAAGAGGCTCTTTTTCTGGGGCCGCTAACCCAGTTCACAGCAGCTGGTGGCCTGCATGGCTGAGGGAAAGGCAGGGATGGTGGGAGAAGAGATTTTCCTAATGTATGAGACTTGCTTTTGATTTGTTAATTCTTGCCTGTCTGCAGTTCCCTGCTGCTTTCCTCTGCTCCTCAATTCAGAGTCCCTCAAAGCCAGGCACCATTTCCTTGTTGTATTTCTTCTTGCATTTGTGGGGGAGGGTCAGAACAATGGTTTGTTTATGCCACCATCTTTCCAGAATCCAGATATTTCTTTATGTCAGAATTTTTTTTCCTTTTTTATACAGTAAAACCTGCAAAAGCTGGACCTTGTGTAAGGTGGAAACCTATCAGAGAAGGAAAACTCAAATCTTTTCCACTAAAACAAGCGATAGAAAACTGGTAAGACTACACTCCGTCAGAGGCAGAAAACTTGCAAAATCCAGAAAAACAAGGAAGTCCCGTTGAGTTCCAGTTCTTGTAGGTTTCACTGTATCTCTGAATCCTTTCTATAAAGATATTTCTAGGTAAGATTCCATTTTAGGGGGTTTCTCCACTAAAGGAATAGCAATTATGCTAGTATTGGATCATCTTTGTCCTCCATCACTATTATTTTCTTCCCAGTTGCTTTCATGGTTATCTCTTTCTTAGGTACCTTTTTAAGCACTCGTCAGGTTTAATTTATTTAACACTTATACCAAGACTATAAACTAATTGCTATCATTATTCCCATTGTTTTCATCACAGGCCAAACAGGAAATAGACTCAAATGGAGTGACTGAAGGAATACTTAATGAAAGGATCATTTACAGATGTATGGGCAGAGTGTAGGGTAGCCATAGGGGACTGTGCAGCGCTCTAGGTTTCATAACGGTTGGGTACTGTTACCAACCCTAGGCCTCTAGGATACAGGGAGGGAATGATTACTAATTTCTGAGTGAATAAGAGAGTGATCCATTTTGGTAAGGGCCTTTGCCAAGGAAATGACTTTCAGCTGAGGGATAGAGCCCTATGACCTCACAGGAAGGGAGCTAGCGGAATAAATACTCCAGTTCTATTCTCTTTCCTCCCTCTGATTTCCTTTGGATACTCCCCATTGTCCAGATCTAATGCAAAGCTAGAAAGCAAGGAAGCTGCTCGATACAGTCCATATAGATCAGCCTCTGTCTCCTACGGCACAAAGCAGGGTAGAGAAGGGTGGATGATGGCTCTACGGAAGCAAAATACAGATATTTAGCATACCCGTTTTATACACGACCACTATCCTACCATTCTTTCCCCAGCAGTAGGTGATGAGGAAGGTAGGTAGATAGTCAAGAATTTTATGGGAGAATTTTGTTTTTAATTATCCATGCCTTTTTCAAACTAAACAATCAAACAAACAAACAAAAAATGGAAATAAAAGCTTTTCTTATAGCCACGTATCCCATTACTTTTGGAAACCATCATGAAGAACTAGAACTTCTTTCATTGTTACAGTGTTTAACAGCCTCCAGGAGATGGCAGCATTGGTAAGGTATAGTACTATTTAGAACCCCAATGTTCAAAATATTTTTCACAATCATCACTAATAGATAACAAACCTCCTAAATGGAAATAACTTTTTAAAGCACAGTTTGTCCTAAATTAGTAAACAAAAAATACAAATACTAAATTATTATCAGATAATGGTTATGACTATGAAAGCGATTAGTTATTTAAGGATATTCAAGAATATGTCCTACTTCTTCCCCAAAAAACCCCCAAAGCAGAAACATGTATCTATAACTATACATGGTATTATATAACGTCTGTAAAATTTTCATAAGCCATTAAGTTGTCAAAGCTTGAGCTGTACATATGAAACACATAATCTGTAAATTGTATTCAAAAGGAAGTTTAATAATTAGAGGCAATGATTCACAAAATACGTACAATGTATCATATTTCAGATGGAGTAACAAACTAAAACTTGAATATCATAGACGCATTAGCTATAAAGGAAAAACCAATTTGCCCTTAAATGCCATTTCTAAGTTGCCTTAATCATACCTACCACCTAAACTTACAAAGTTTTAGAGATGCACATTGATATTGTCAAAATTCCGGGCCAGGTATTTAGGTAGGTATAGAATGTAAAAGGTGGTTCGAACCCAACAGCCTCTCCACGGGAGAATGATGTGGCAATCAGCTTCTGTAAAGATTATAGCCTTGGAAACTCTATGGGGCAGTTCTACTTTGTCCTACAGGGTGGCTATAAGTTGACAACGGGTTTGGTTTGGTTTTTTGGTTAGACGACAAAATGTTAAAGAGTCTGGTCCTCAAGAGCCTTCAGTCTGATACGGAGACAGATAAACCTAGCGAATTAGAATCCATTGGATCTTGCTCTAATAAGGCAAGGTGCTGTGTGACTGAGAAGGCCAACTTGCCTAACTCCACCTTGGGAGTCATGGAAGTGTCACGGGGGAGAAACAACAGAGCAGAAAACTTTGAGATGAGCAGGATGACCACAGGGAGAAGGTCACTCCATGCATAAAGAACAGCAGATAGAGAGGGAAGGAAGACTCAACTAGCAGGCTCTATCCCAGTGGATCTCAACCAGGGGTGATTTTGCCCCCCAAGGGAGATTTGCTAACATTTGGAGACATTTTTGGTTGTCATAACTGGAGGAATTTACTGGCATCTAGTGGGTAGAGGTCAGGGATGCTGCTAAACAACCTACAATGTGCAAGACAGCCCCCCACAACAACAACAGAAAATTATCTGGCCCCACATAATGCTACTGTTGAGGAACTCTGCTCCATCCAGAAATTGTATCACTTTTGAAGCCAGAAAAATAAAGAGGAGACAAAATCAAGGGAGGCCTCATTAACCAAAAAACAAAAGTTGGGTTTTATCACAAATGTGAGAGAAAGCCTAACATAATCAGATCTGCATAGGAGAAAAAATCACTGCAGAAGAATGGATTGCAAATGGCTGGGTTGAGAAATGACAAAGAGAACAGAGTCTTAACAATTTGACTACTCTTTTCTTAATCAAGGAAAATATCTTCAGAATGAAAAACACAGAAGACTGGTAAGAGGAAACTGAAACCTAAGATCAATGACAAGATTATAAGAGAGCAAATATCTGCTCTAAAGGACTTCAAGACTTCTGACAGGGACAAATTGAACAGCCGTAGATGTCTGCACGTCATTTCCTAAATCCCTCCCTCCTGCTTGCCAACGCTGCTGCTCCGCCCTCCTGCCTGGCCTGTGCCTTAAAGCCCTTCATTTGACTCCATACCTTGGTCCCTACTCTTTACTTATCCTACTAGGCTGGCAGTTCAGATTTAACTTGTTCTTCCAGTTTTGATTTGCAAACCACTCACCAGCCCTTTGGGCCACTACTGAGGGTTGAGATGCCCCACCCTCTAGCCTCAGGAACTAGTGAGAGGGGAGGGCAACTAAGAATTTGTGGAAGAGGTTAGCAAAATAATATTAACTTAAAGATCAGAGTAAGAGCCAAAATCCTTTCAATTTCTTATAGTGTTCCTACTCTACCCACCCACTCTTAACTCTCACCTCTGCTCCTACTACTCTGCCCCTCTGTCACTCAGCTTAAGCCACACTGGCCTCATCCTGCCTCAGAGAGTTTGCACTGGCTGTTCCCTCTAATGAGAAACAGAATTCCCTATGAAGCATTAACAAATGCCCACATCCTACCCTTAGCTCTTTTTTAAAGAGTAGTTTTATTTTTCTTCCTGGTTTGGCTTCCTTTCCCTCTTTCCTTCCTCTTCACCCATATCACCTCCACCCCACCCTCATCACAACCCACGTCAACAACCTAACATGTGTCTGCCATATCTTCCCCATGCTTCTGTAGAATATTTCAGTAAATAAGAAAAAAAAAAAACCTATACAAAATAGGAATACAGGGATGATACCTCAGCTTTAC
The DNA here is from genome assembly GCF_000243295.1 of Trichechus manatus latirostris. Classification (NCBI taxonomy): domain Eukaryota; kingdom Metazoa; phylum Chordata; class Mammalia; order Sirenia; family Trichechidae; genus Trichechus; species Trichechus manatus. The sequence goes on from NW_004444120.1 coordinate 3,119,399, forward strand.
TCTTTTCCTTTCCTCTGATCTTGGGATGCTCCCCATTGGCTGGAACAACGGGAATCCAGAGAGCAAGGAAGCTCATTGTACAGTTCATATAGGTCAGCTTCTGCCTTCTCGGGCACAAAGCAAGGTAGAGAAGGCGATCTTGAATCTTGAGAGGAAAAATAAATACATTCAGCACAATCTTTTTTCAGACCGCTCTACCTGTGGTCCACCATAAAACTTAAGAAATAAAGTTTTACAGACATCACTGAAGCTCCCAATAGACTCTTCACAGATCTCATTTCTCTTTCTCTCCAAAGACAACTACCATCTTGAAGCGAGTGCTTCTCATTCCCAAAAACAGTTTTATATCTCTATACAACTGCACACATCTAAAAATGTATGTTTTTATATGCTTATAAGCTTTGTATTAAATGGCTGTACACAATGTGCATTTTTCTGCTCCTTTTTTGCTTCACCACGCTTCTGAGATTTATCCATGTCATACATGTAGCTCTAGTTTATTCACTTTCCGTGAAGTGTATTATCTCCTTGTATAAATCACCACAGTAATATGTAATTGTTCATAATTTTTTACTATCACAAACAAGGCTGTAATGAACATCCTTATAGATATCCCCTGAGGCGCATATGTAAGACTCTCTCAGTGGTTTGAAACTAGAAGCAGAATTACAGTGAAAACCGTGAGAGCTGGAACTCAAAGGGACTGCCTTGTCTCTCCGAGTCCTGCGAGTTTTCCATCTTTGATAGGTGCTGTCTTACCACTTTTCTATCACTCGTCTTAATGGAAAATATTTTGAGTTTTCCTTCCCTGACAAGTTTCCACCTTACACAGGTTCCGACTTTTGCAGGTTTTACTGTATGAAGTATCTTAGCCTGTTTCCTCTTCATATCAGCCTGAGGCAAGGATGAAGATGCTGACACTTTATTTAGGAGATACAAGCCCAGGCCAGCACCTGTCAGTTTGTTATATGTGGCAGCTGGCCTGTTGCTATGATGCTGGAAGCTATGCCATGGGTATTGCAAATACCAGCAAACACCTGTTACCAATGATGGACAAGTTTCAGTGGAGTTTCCAGACTAAGACAAACTAGGAAGAAAGGACGGGTGATCTACTTCCAAAAATTAGCCAATGAAAACTCTATAGATCACTACAAAATACTGTCCAGTATAATGCTGGAAGATGAGCCCCTTAGGCTGGAAGGCACTCAAAATACACAGTGGCTGTAACAATGGACTCGAGCGCACCAATGATCGTGAAGATGGTGCCGGACGGGGAAACACTTCGTTCTGTTGTTGTACATGCAGTACCACGAGTGGGAGCCCACCGGATGGCAACTATCAACAATAACACAGGCCCAGGGCAGTGGGAATAAGGAAAAAGGAAAGTGAGGCAAGAAAAGATCCAGAGCAATACAAAAGCAATGCATTACTATGCACAGTAAGCCACAAAAAGATAGTGGGTCATTTGGCAGATATGTTCACTCAGCCTGTGACTCTTTTCCCATAATTATGGAAGGAAAAAAGGAAGAAGGAATTTACCTGCCATCTCTCTCCCATTCTCCCTTTTCCCAAAATTCAAGGTTCACCCCATCAGGAGCTGACTCCCTTCCCCCTCCTTCATTGCAGGTTGTATCATCGGGCAACTTGGCAGCCACTCAGGTAGCCAAATCTCATACCCTGCGCGTGGCATCATATCCAAGTCTGGAAGGAGAAAGGTCACCCAATATGAACAGGGCTTGGCATTAGCAGGATAAGGGCTATGGAAGTCTGGGCTTGGGAAACTTGGCAAGGTCACCAGCAAAGGCAGCAGTATCTGTGCAAACTAGGAGGTAGGAAGCATCTTTAGAAAGAATGAGGTAGTCACAAGAATCTAAGAAACTTCGCACAGTTTAAACCCAATACATTATGCATATTTTCAGTTACCTGATGTTGCAAAATTGCTCTCCAAAGTTAGAGTATCAATTTATACTCCCACGAAGTGTCTACAAGAAGTCCAGTCGTTCCACATCTTGCCAACATTTAGTATTAGCATGCTTCCGAAATTGAGCTAATTTTACGGGTGTGTAATGGTATCTCATTACTATTTTAATTTGTATTTAATTTATTAACAGTGAGATTATCTTTTCTTTCAGTAAATTACCTATTCAAATCCTTTTTCAATTTTTCTTTTGGGTTTTTTGTCTTTTACATATTGAGTTGTAGAAACTATCTAAATCTTCTGAATACAAATTTTTCATATTGCAAATCTTTTCTCCCTTTCTGTATATTTCTACTTTGCATACAGTATCTTTTGATGAAGAGAAGCTATTTTTTTAATATAGTCAAATGTATGAATTCTTTTTGGTTTATGCCTTTGTTGTCACCTGTTTTACTTGAGAAATTTATTGGAATGGCAATTTAAATTTATCAATTGTTTCTTCATAATCTGTTGATACGATCTATGATTTTTTAAAATATGTTAATGTAATTAATTATGTTGGCAGTTTTCCTTATTGTCACGGATTGAATTGTGTCCCCCAAAAATATCTGTCAACTTGGCTGGGTCATGATTCCCAGTACTGTATGACTGTGTACCATTTTGTAATCTGATGTGATTTCCTTACGTGTTGTAAACTCTATCACTATGATGTAAAAGATGGATTAGTGGCAGTTATATTGATGAGATCTATAAGATTAGATAGCGTCTTAAGCCAATCTCTTTTCAGATATAAAAGAGAGAAGCAAGCAGAGAGACATGGGAACCTCATACCACCAAGAAAGCAGTGCCAGGAGCAAAACGTGTCCTTTGGACCTGAGGTTCCTGCGTTGAGATGCTGCCAAACCAAGGGAAGACTGATGACAAGGACCTTCCTCCAGAGCCGACAGAGAAGAGAAAGGCTTCCCCTGGAGCTGACACCCTGAATTTGGACTTGTAGCCTACTGGACTGTGAGAGAATAAATTTCTCTTTGTTAAAGCCATCCACTTGTGGTATTTCTGTTATAGCAGCACCAGATGACTAAGACACTTATATTGAACTATCCTTGCATTCCTGAAATTAATATCAATGGGAATTGTTTATTATTAATATGATACACTGCTGGATTGTATTTATTAATTTTTATACAACTTTTGCATCTATATTCATAAGTAGTATTTTTTTTTTTGTATTTTAAATCAAGTTTTGACATTAAAATCAGCTGGCTTCATAAAAGAATTAGAGATTTCCAACTTTTCCACGTCTGTCTGATGCCAAAGCCCTTAGTTAAATTAAGCTTAACTATATAAAACTACCTTCCTAAAATTCTGTCCCTATCGTTTAAATGTTCATCTTCTCCTTTCAAATTCCCTAGCTCTAAAATACCTTTCTGCCCAGTACACACATTGAAAGCACTTATTCTTGGGGGCCCTGGCATACATATTTCTTACTCTAGAAAGAAAACATTCCTTCAACAATAATCTAAGCAATGGGTATATGGCTGTATATTTAACTGGCTCCGGAAAGGGGGGGAAAAAGAAAACCTGTAATTTGTTATCATTTGGCAATTTCTGAGGTGTAAAATATTCCCACCATGGCTAATTTCAAGCTATCAAGGTGATATCACTGAGCGTGGAGTTGGGAGGAAATGACCACAATTTGTTCTAGGGAACCAGTAGAAGATGGCTCTAGGATATCACTGAATCTAAGTCCCCCCTCATCTTAGTTATCTAGTGCTGCTATAACACAAATACCACAAGTGGGTAGCTTTAACAAAGAGAAATTTATTCTCTCACAGTTTAGGAGGCTAGAAGTCTGAATTCAGGGCACCAGCTTCATGGGAAGGCTTTCTCTCTCTGTCAGTTCCAGGGGAAGGTCCTTGTCATCAATCTTTCCCTGGTCTAGGAGCATCTCAGTGCAGGGACCCCGGGTCCAAAGGATGCACTCCACTTCTGGCTATGCTTTCTTGGTGGTAGGAGGTCCCCCTGTCTCTCTGCTCACTTCTTCCTATCTCAAAAGAGATTAACTCAGATACAACCTAATCTTGTAGGCTGAGTCCTGCCTCATTAACATAACTGCTTCTAATCCTGCCTCATTAACATCATAGACGTAGGATTTACAACACATAGGAAAATCATACCAAATGATTTTGTCCACAAAATGGTGGACAATCACGCAGTACTGGGAATCATGGCCTAGCCAAGTTGATATACATTTTGGGGGGGACACAATTCAATCCCTAACACCCCTTCATACCTGTTAGAGTGCTATGCCAGATCATTAAGGAATTAAAATGCTAAACAAAGAAGGTTGGACTTTACCCCAAAGGTAATAGGAAGACCACTATTGCCCTTAGATCCAAGCAGGTGCGACCCCTTTCCTGGGCCCTGGGCCTCAGCATGTCCCCATACTTTGCAGTGCTTTTCTCAAAAAAATTAAGTCCCCAGCCAGTGCATGGGACCAGCCAAGGTGATGGTGCCCCATACCCATTTCTTCCCTTCAGTACACTCTCTGACACTCTACCCCTCATCTCCCTGCTCCCTGTGCCTCCCCCAAGAGGGGTTTCCCAAATGTCTGGAGGAGTTCTTGGACTTGTGCTTATGGGATTATCCAGGGAAACCATGGTTGTGATCATGACCAGCCATTTTCGGAAAGATATCTGGTCAGAGTGGTATTATTTTGTGGGATCATGCAAGATTGAGCTACCAGAATAAGCATAATGTTGAGTAACCAGGGGATGGACTGTTGTGAGCATCTGGTTCTTATTTGCCTGACTGGAATTCATTTGCCTTATCCTGCTCTCAGTACATGTACTCCAAGTGAGACTGCCTCCACTCCCAGGCCAGGAGTTCCACAGCAGGCACCTGACTTAAGCCTGACCAATCATATATTCCATCCTCCCAGTCACAATCAGTTCAGTTTTGAGATATGTCCCAAACCTGGTCTTTTGCTATAACCTTCTGCCATGGTTGTTTAAACTGTTAGAATGTAAGTCTAGAGCTGCAAGGGACCAGCACATGGAAATAAGCTGTTTAAGAATATCTACCACAAGAAGGAAAGCAGAGCCAAGAGTTGGAAGGAGAGCTTGAGTTGTAATGAAGTCATTTCAGTTCAAAAACCCATCTGTGCTTGGAGCAATTCTATCCCTGTGCTTTTCCATTATACTAACCAGTATATTCTCTTTGTCCTTGTGTCAATTTCAGTACTGTTTCTGATACCTGCAATTAAAAAGAGTTTTGATTAATACAATCATTCAGATAAAGTTCCTACCCAAGGGAAGAACGCTTTGTAAAATATCAATATATGATTATCCAATGCTGCTTGAGCACTTGAGCACAAGATGCAAGATCTAGATGCTCAGAATGGAAATCATTAAGCTGAGGGTTGGGAGATTATCAGAGCATTGCTAAGAGACAGCGACTCTAGGTGAATATGCTGATTTTGGTGACTGAAATTGCTTATATGAACAGATATCCACTTTTCTTTAAAAAAAAAAAAAAAGCCTTTTACAATTAAACCAGTATAAAGCCATAAGGTTACCACCCTCTCACTCACCAGGCTCTAGCACTCTGGCCTCTTCACATGGGACTCTTTGCTACCCCAGGACCTATACACGCTATCCTTCTTGCCTGAAATGATCTTCTTAAGTCCCGCTTATCCTTCAGGTTTTAGTTTAAATGTCACATTCTAAAAAAGGCTTCCCTGATGTCTCCATCTAAACAATATACTTTCATACCTTCTGTGTTCATCTGTTTTGTTTTTTGCCTTCATACCATTCGTTGTTGCTGGGTGTCACTGAGTGACCCACGTGACAGAGTGGAACTGTCCCATAGGGTGTTCTAGGCTGTAATCTTTACAGGAACAGATCGCCAGATCTTTTTCCCATGGCACTGCTGGGTGGGCTCAAATCTTCATCCTTTTGGTTAGCCGCTGAGCGCTTAACCATTATACCACCAAGTTTCCTTATTCGTACCATTAGTAACAAGTTTGTTTACTTTTTAATTATCTGTCTCCCTCTTTAGACTGTAAACTACTTTCCATATTAGTTTTGTTCATCACTATACTCTCTGAATCAAGCACAGGCACATAAAAGGGGCTCAATAAATATTTATTGTATGACTATCACATTTTTCCAGAGAATAATTTATATTTATTGCCTCCTTTTTCTCATCCCTCACTGTGTCAGTCAGCATTCAACCAAAAAATTAGAACCACTGTGAGATATATGGAGCCCTGGTGGCACAGTGGTTAAGTGTTCAGCGGCTAACCAAAAGACTGGCAGTTCGAATCCACCAACCTCTTCTTAGAAACCCTATAGGGCAGTTCTACTCTGTCCTACAGGGTCACTATGAGTCAGAATCGACTCAACGGCAACAGGTTTGGTTTGTTTTTTGCTAAGTGTAGGATCTACATAAACAGTCTCTATAAGGCTTACTGTCTTCCTGTCTGATGCTGGAGCTTGAAAATTGCAGGGAAGGTAATTGGGAAGGAAAGATGGATATACACTGAGTAAGAGCAAGCACAAGATGGAACTCACAAGTACAAACTAGAATCTTGTCAGCCCTCGCTCCTTCTAACTTTGACGATGTGGGTATCTTGCAGCAGAAGCTGGCACCCTTCATTACAGAGCTAAACACACACCTGTTCCAGGATTCAGAGAGGCTAAAGGAGAATCGGGGGAAAGTAGAGCAGTTACAGGCTTGGCTGCTGCTCCACGTAAGTGAGGTGGGCCAGTAGATAAGAGGCAACATGTGTGAACTACAAAAACGCCTGCCACCATCTTCAAAGCATCAAAAAACAAAATCACTACTTCACTCAGCCCTCAAAATCTTACATGCTAATATCTCTCGTGGACCACTCTTAACTGAAAATACTCAGGGAAGGAAATTCTGTGAAATACAGTTCAGCCTAGCCAAACTGACGTATTACAAAGCCACCACACTCACTTAGTCCAAAATGGCTTCTGCCTGAAACAGTCCATTAACAACCTCCTAATATTAACTCCAGTGGACTTTTCACAGTCCTCATTGTCCTCAGCTTCTATGACATTTGACACTGGGGACCATCCTTTCCTTCTTGAAACCATCTGTCTTAGTCATCTAGTGCTGCTATAACAGAAATACCACAAATGGATGTCTTTAACAAATAGATGTGTACTCTCCCATAGTCTAGTAGGCTAGAAGTCCAAATTCAGGGCATCAGCTCCAGGGGAAGGCTTTCTTTGCCAGCTCTGGAGGAAGGTCCTTGTCATCAATCTTCCCCTGGACTAGGAATTTCTCTGTGCAGGAACCCCGGGTCCAGAGGATGTGCTCTGCTCCTGGAGCTGCTTTTTTGGTGGTAGGAGGTTCCCCGGTCTCTCTGCTCACTCCTCTCTTTTATATCTCCAAAGTGATTGGCCCAAGAGATAATCCAATCTTGTAGATTGAGTCCTGCGTCATTAACATAACCGCCTCTAATCCTGCCTCATTAACATCACAGAGGTAGAATTTACAACACACAGGAAAATCACATCAGATGACAAAATGGTGGACAATCACACAATACTGGGAATCATGGCCTAGCCAAATTGATACACACATTTTTGGGGGACACCATTCAATCCATGACACCAACTTTGCCATTTTCTTTGATCAAACTATACTATTCTCGTGTTCTCTCTATCTCTGTCTCTCTCTGTCTCTCTCACACACACACACACACACACACACACACACACACATGCAAGGGTTATGGTTCCTTTTTCCTTTCCATCCTCTAAATGTAGATACTCATCAAGATTGTTTTTTCTTCCTCTTCTTCCCCTAAATTTTCATTCTCCCCTATCGTTTTTATACACTTTTAAGCAATAGTCTCTCCCTGCCTCCAGAGTCTTCACCCTGGGACTAATGAACAGGGCTTGGGACACTGGATTCAAACAGGCTTGGGTCCAATTCCCAGTGGTGCCACTTATTGCTTCATAACCTGAGGCAAATCACTTAAACTTTATGAGTTTCAGTTTTTCTGTTAGTGAAATAAAGTAAACAATGCCTAGTTTAATATAATACCTGTAAGGCATGAAGGACCTCTCTAGACCATAGCGGTATCCATAACTGTTAGATCCTTTGTGTTTCTTCCGGTTGCCTCCCTATTCCACTCTCCAAATTCTATCAGAGTAGTTTTCATGCTAGATGTTACATTCCTGCCTAAAACTAGAGTGACCGACTCATCCTTGTTTTAAAACTGAAAGCTCCAAATCCCAGGAACCCCACTCAAGTCCTGGGCAAATCTAAACCCCCTCAGTGCCTCCACTTTGCCTACCATAGTTTTTACACTGTGTTAACTAGACGTCTAGAGTGCTGTGAGGCTGCCTCAGTGACTTCTTTAGATGTATCAGAAGTCTAAAAAATGTCTATTTTTGAAAGGACGGCTCTTCCCCAAACCCCAGGCCTGGCAGAATTCAAACGCCATTACATGGCACCCAAGATCCTTCATGATCAAGCCTGAATATCTCTGCAGTCTCACTGCCCAGTGCTCTCCCCTTTCTACTCTATCCTCCAGTCATATGGCTCCTTATAGACCCCTCGTACAACTCTGTATATCTGTGCCTTTAATATGCCATTCCCTCGGACCAACACATTCTCCCCCACCGTATCATTAGCCCAAACTCCTTCTCCAATACCCAGCTCTACCAACACTTCAGTGAAATCTTCCTCAACTCTCTCTCCCCTTCTGCCTTCTCAACAACTTGTCTGAGACGGTGGTTTCCTGCAGTGAACAGCTGTGGTTTGCACCTATCTCTATCACGTATAGTGCTCAGAACAATGAATTACAACTCTGGGTCCCTTTTTGTCTCTTTGTAGGCTGTGAACTCCTAGAAAGGAATTGTGCCTTTCTTCTCTGTCAGGGCTCAGGCAAGTTGCCTAAGCCTCAGTTTCCCCTTCTGTGAAATTGTGTATGATGATTGTAACAGATAACATATGCAAAAAAAAACAAAAAACTGGCACATAGTTGAAAGTCAATGTTTTTTAAAGTACTGTTAAAATCAGAAACTTCTACTACCTGGATCTAATCTACATTTTTGAACTTACTGCTCACTATTACTCATTATGCATCAAGTAGTCCAACCAACAGCTACCTTTACTTATTTCTCTCTCCACTTCTTCCAGGCCCAATTCAAATAAAACTGCTAAAGGGAAGAAAGGACAAAAAAAAAAAAAAAAAAAAAACCGACCCAAGTGGAAGCCATTAGAACTGCCCTTACCTAGGATATTTGTATTAATTGTTTAATGAGAAACTAATTTGCTCTGTAATCCTTCAAACAAACAACAAAAAAAAAAAAAAAAAAAAAAAAAAAACTCAGCTTCCTCTTCTGTGAAGATAAAAGCATAAATTTCCTTTGAAGTTCATATTCTCTGCTTTTACAACCCAGCAGTAACTATTGTAGCCTTGGACAATAGTGCCACTCAGGAAGCACCTTTTCCAACTACAGACATACATGTGGTACTTCTCAGAGCTGGCATTTTAAGTCACATAAAAGTAAGCAAAGCTCCATGATCTCTCTAGCTTTGTTTTACAGTACTTCTTCATGGCCAAGTCAAAATTCCTCGAGAGAAGACAACAGGAAAGATAATATTTCAGCTAAAGGTGAGAAAATTACAGCTAGCACAGGTTAAGGGAGTTCTGCAAAGTCATGTAGTAACATAATGGCACGGTGAAGACAGCAATTCCGGGCTTTCTCTACTCTTCTCTTTCAGAAGAAAAAAAGACTAGGCAGCTACTGTTGCCCTAGCTTACTACTCATATCTCTGTTCATGGCTGAATTTTCACTAGAGTGGACATCACCAATAGTCCTATACTCCTAGTACAGGGAAGGTACAAGCAATCTGGAGCCAGAAATAAGTAGGGAAGGGATCAAGAGCAAAAGAGAGGGAAAAAAAAGACAGCTGGCTAATTTTCTGTCTCCCCACTTTGCCCCTGGCAAACTCTCCGTCTCTGCCTTTGTGTGCTCTGGCAGAGAAGCAGCACATTCCATCTGGCTAAGTCTCTGCTAGCTGCTTCATGTGTTATTTAACCGCAGAAAACAAGGTGGGACAGGGATGAGACCTTCATAAAATGAACGTTCTCCTTTCTTTTAAAAAAAAGGTAAGGGAAAAGCTCACGGGGAGAAACAGATCCAAACCAAACCAAACCCCGCTGCCGTCAAGTCAATTCCAACCCATAGAGACCCTACAGGACAGAGCAGAACTGCCCCCATAGGGTTTCCAAGGACCGCCTGGTGGATTCGAACCGCCGACCTTTTGGTTAGCAGCTGTATCACTTAACCACTGTGCCACCAGGGCTCGGAGAGATAGATGGAGAATCATTACTATGAAGAACCATTATTCCATCACAGAAGAGTCAGGAAAGCCAGGCTCCTGATCTCATCTATGCTACAGAGCACAAATGGTTCAAGTTCTTCGAACTTCCAATTTCCTCATCTGAAAAGGCAGGGGCCTGGGTTAGTTCTAAGTTTCTATGGTTTTGTATTAAGGTATCTCAAGGAAGTAATCACTGCTTTCATGGAAAGGAGGAGATAAAAAGACACTAACATTTAACAAACCCAAACAGCTTGGGTTTGCGTCCCTGTTCTGTGATCTACTAGCTGTGTGACCTTGGGCAAGTTTCCTAACCTCTCTGTGCTTCTGTGTCCTCAGCAGAAAATCGTAACCAGGAATAATAATATCTACCCCAAAGGGTTGCTAGAAGGATTAAATGAGTGTATCACACATACATATGTGTACACAAGTATATGTGTATATATACGTATATGTTAATTAGTGTCTATTAATTCATATATATAACAACTCTGTGAAATGGACATCCCCTTTTTATAGATGAGAAACAAAATCGATGAGAAAATTGAGGCTTCAGAACTTTGAGCTTTTCTAACTTAACATGTTTAGTCTCTTAACTACTACCTTATACCAGTTAAAAGCATTTTGTAGGCAGTTTGGGAAATTCTACCAGTTTACATAACCAACCACCAGTCAATCGAAACCATCCGATGAATACAGAATAAAGCAGCATGTCTTGAAAGTCCTCCAACTACTGGCACCAGCTTTTGAAACAGTGTAATAACAGCTAATTTGCCTAGGTAAAGAACTGCCCCAAAGGGATTATTCTTAGGTTGAAGTCCAGCAAAATCAGTGACATCTAGTCTGAAGGTTCTCAGAGATGCAAATTACCTACTTGAAATTCCAGGGAATTTAAATCCCTGCAAGGATGTGTCCATGTCCTGCCAGAAGGAGGAGGCGCTTTTAAAGAAGGAATTGGTAGGCCCTTTCCCACTTGTTGGAGCCCTGGTGGCACGGTGGTTAAGAGCTTGGCTGCTAATCAAAAGGTTGGCAGTTCGAATCCGCCAGCTGCTCCTTGGAAACCCTATGGGGGCAGTTCTACTCTGTCCTATCGGGTTGCTATGACTCAGAATTGACTAAATGCCAATGGTTCCCTCCCCACCTTCTTGGAGCCCTGGTGGCACAGTGGTTACTGTGAGTTGGAATTGACAGCAATGAGTTTGGGTTTTTTTGTTCTTTTATCCCCTTGTTATAGAATCCCTGCATAGCACAAATGGTTAAGCACTTGACTACTAACCAAAAGGTTGGCAGTTTGAATCCACCCAGAGATGCCTTGGAAGAAAGGCCTGGCAATCTACTTTTAAAAGATCACAGCCCTGAGACCCTATAAAGCACAGTTCTACTCTGTCGCCATGAGTCAGAGTCAACTCGATGACAACTGATTTGGGTTTAGTTTTCCCCCTGGTTGTAGAGAAAGCCTGATCAAAATGAGGGCGGGGTATACCATGTGGACAACTCGTTTCAGAAATCAAAATGGGGTACGCCCGATCTTCAGAGTGAAACCAATTACCACAGATGAAAAAACATGAGTGTATTTTGTTGTAATCTGCTGTTTTGTTTATCTTTTTTTAAGAGAATAAGATGGAAGAAACTGGAAAGATTCCACTCCAGTCAGTAACTCTCACATTTTGGGGGGAAGAACCCTGAAATAAATCAGTAGTTGCTGGTAGTTTACAAGAGAAGAGGCAAACAGGCTATGCCTTGAAACAGTCACAAAGAATAAAAGAAGAATCCAGAAAGTAGCAGACCAGAGCCAGAGAAATGGTATTTGAATTTAACTCATCAGTTCAAAAATACTTCTTCCTTGCCAACTTTTTGCCAGGTACTATGCCAAGAGCTGGTTATGGAGTTTTGATCAGACAAATATAGTCCTGCCCTTATGAAATTTAGAAACCTAGTGGAGTAGACAGAGAATGTACAAGAAAACAAATATATATAAGTTATAGTGGAGCTATAACTGAAAAAAAAAGGGGGAGTGTCATGTGAGACAGTAACAGGGTGGAAGGAATCTAACTTAGACCAAGTGTCCAGGAGGCTTTTCGGAGGAGGTGACATAAGGCAAGGCTTGCCCAGTGAGTAGGAAGAGCTGGGGAGGGGCAGGAAAGGGAAAGCATTTCAAGCATGTGAAACAGAAGGTGTGAGGTCCTAAAGTAAGAGTTGATCTAACAATCAGAACGAAGTCTGGATGACTTGACTCCAACCGTCTTAGGTCCCCTTTTATACTCTGCATTTTCCAAAATCCGTATAACATATACTGTGTGCCTTCCCATACTAATTATTTACACTTTTGAAATCTCATTTATTCAAATTCTGGACCCACCTGGTTTTTACATATATTTCGAAGATTTTCTTAGCCCAAACTCACGTCTCAGAGTACCGACTCACGAGACAAAGCCAACCCCTCCCCTCTGGCATATAAAAGTATCTTTTCCAAATCTGCTGTTGTAATTGGCTGTATCCCAAGGCTTTATGCTCTACTGAAACTAGACACTTAAATAAACAATTTAAATCTGGCTTTTAACCTAAGAGAAATGACAACGTTTTTGTTTTTGCTCTGAGATTGAGGGGTGAATTTTAATCATTAACGTATAACCAATCACGTGTAATACTGCAGAAGGAAAACATCTGTGATCCTCTCTCAGGAAAAAAGTCCCGTGCCATGCACAGGAGTAAAACGAATACAATGCACATAAAACAAGATATTGAGAATGATTCTTACTAAAGCAACGTTGCATTTGTGCTTCGACATATAATTGAGACATGCTCTAAAGGCCTTCCAACACAGTGACATGTTGCTTAATTTGACCAGCAGAGGGAGACCAGTGAGTCTTCAAGCACCAAATGGGGCCACACCCAGATTATAGCTGTTTATTACGTAAGTGTCTCTAGTCCATTTCTCAAAAAACATAAAAAGAAAATACATTCCTGTCCAGAAACGCTTGTTTTTAAGATAAAATTAACCATTTCAAAATGTATACCTCAAAAGCAGTGAGTGCATTCAGTGTTAAGCAACCATCCCCTAGTTCCAAAACATAAGAAACGCTTAAATTTTATGAAAAAAGAACTTACAAAAGCCCAACTCTGTTCTATCCTTATACCGTTATATCCCCAGCTTTGCCTCCACTTGCATGATATTAGGAACGGTCCAGGCGCATTCCCCAAACCACCTTTTCACTACACTATTCGCAGAATATGATCCAGGATTAAAATTAAATGTTCGAAAAACCAAAAACATCTCAGTTCTTTAGCTCTTACTCTAGGAATTGCATACTACCAATAGACAGCCAGTCTGTGTGACTGTTTAAACATTCTATATATATTGCCATCTCTCAGCAAAGAAATGAATAAATGATCTAAATTTAGATATAACTACAAAACGGAAATTAACAATGCACTGCACCAAAACCCTTCAGCCTTTGACCTGCTTCACCCATCTAGGGTGAAAATGAATGTTACTTCTAAAAGCCAAGATTTTAAGGGCACCATGTGAATTGGTTAGACAATAAATTTGAGGAAAGCAGAACTAAATAATGCACTAAAAGCAAGTTTACAAACTGAAGCTAGTTTTTTATTAAAGAATTTAATCTAATTCATGGAGTCTTGGCCCAGGAAAGGGTAAAAAAATGTCAAACTGGAGAGGCAGGGGGAGGGGAATTGCTGTTGGTAACTCTGGGAAAACAGGAGGGAGGGAAACTGAAGAGCGAATGAGGCCCGAGGATCCGCCCTAACAAAGAGACAGAAACTCTGTCTCAACAGCCACCTAATCCAGTTCAGGGCGGTTTGAGCCGGTTTTCCAGCTGGATTGAGAACAACAGCCTCTGCTGAGGCTTCACCAGGGTGAAACAGAAAATACAAAATGGATTTCGCAAAAAGAAATGGATTTGCCCTGGACTCGCTGGAGCCTAAAGCTGTTTCCTGGAGTAGCAAAGTCAGATAAAATATAAGGCCTGGAGCCGGAATAGTGGCTTGTTAACAGAAAGAAGCATTACAGAGCACAGCCTCTATGCCACAATCCAGTCCGCATTTTCTCTTTTACTGCCCCTAATTGTGTCTTGTAAGGGAAAAGGGCCTCAGGGTATCAGTTTTCAGAGAAAGCGAGCTGCGGTGTTGGGGGAGGGGAAGATCTTGTATCTTCTGTAGTTTAATGTGTGTGGGGGCTGGTGGGGATGTGTGCTAGGGTCTGAAAGAGTAGGAACACTTCACACCCTGCGGTTCACACCACCTTTCCACACCTTTGTCGCATTACTGCACAGCTTCAAAATAAACACTGTACATAGGTGTTCTGGGAACACCCTACATACAATGGCACTTGTACGAGTAATTTTCAGGCTTCCTTCAGCCCTATGCATTAAATGACAATAAGCTTACTCAATATGCTCAACGTGCTCATTTCATCTGTGTCCTAAAATACAAGCTAAACATACCTTCTCAACCAAGAGACACGCAGTTTTAGGAACAGCGGAATGATACTCCTGACCTTGGCTCCCCTACCCCAGGCAGGCAGAACCTCCTGAATCTGATCAGGCCCACCCAGAAGTGGTTCCTTCAATTCAATGTCTAGTAGTTTGAACTGTGGTACACAGCTGTCGTAGGTTTGCACATCCTGCGGCCAGGTTGGGCTCAAAACCTGCCTGCATCTTGTTTAGGACCACTTACATCCCCTTTCCCCTAAAAAAAAAAAAAAAAATCCACAGGCTTCCTAGGACCTGCCTGGGAAAAGCAGAGCAAACTTTGGGGCGGGCAGGCGGGGATGAGGGGGAGGGTAATCTTTCTTTCCCCTAATTGTCCAAAGATACAGAATCTTCTAGAGCCACTATGTAAGTGGCCACAGACCCCGGGGCTCTGACTCGGCAGCCAGCTCAGGTGTTGGGAGGACTGTGGAGGGCCCCCGTGGGGCTTATAAATCCCATAGGTACACACAGTCATTTACAAGCTGGCCTGAGGTTTCAGAAATACCGTAAGAGATTGGCGGGGGAAGGGAAGTCAAGCTAAGAGATGTCAAAATGCTATTTTATTCTTTTTACTGTAGATACATGGCTGTGCAACTGGAATACAGTAACCATGTATTCATGTTACAGCTTTTGTGGCAAGGACAACCCCCTTTGCATTATTTATGTGCAACAACCTAACACAGGTAACATTACTCTTATGGTCTATTGACATTTATTACACAGATATGCAGCACTTCAATTTATTAATTATTACACCTAGGCTGCTATAGACTCAGCTAGAAGAGTTTTGTTGTTCTTTGTCATAGGGGAGAGTGTTTTTCCCCCACAAGAACATCTGGAGGCTACAGAAATGCTTATAACAGTAATAATAATAATAACTGATCACTATTAGCCAGACACAGTAGCAAGTGTTTCATATATCTACATTATTTTGTTCAATACTTACCTGAAGTCTCTGAGTTAGGTATTACTGTCTGCATTTGAGAGATGAGGAAAACGAAGCCTGGAAAGATTAGGTGCTTTCCCAAGGTCACAAGATTCTGACTGCAAAATCTTGCTTAAAAAAAAAAAAAAGCACGACTGTTGCTGTACAGTTGATTCCAACTCATGGTGACTCGTGTGTCAGACTAGAACTGTGCTCCGTAAGGTTTTCGCAAGTAGCTCTCCAGGCCCATGCTTTTAAGAACACGCTATACCGCCACCTCCCAGGGCAAACGGTTATAAACCTTTTGAGATCCTACCACGTGTCGGCCTACTTTGGGCTGAGGGAAAGGCAGCGTGAGAGAGGAAGAACTGGTTCAATGACGGGAACACAGTTCCTGCCTTCAACGAGCTTTCAGTCTAATGTCTGGTTTTTCAACGACAATTCAAGACTGCCTGACAAGAGTTGTTTCTTTTTTTCTTTTTTTTGGTTTTGCTGCCTCTGGGATTCAGAGGTCATCTGGGAAATACAGTTGGAATTTCCCTGCCATTTCCGTGCTATGGGGGAGGAATATTTGAAATCAGGACTGCCCCATATAAGCCGACAGCACAGGAAGGCGGGGTGGAAAGGGGCAGGCCTCTGGAGAGCCGTAGCCATGGCAACCGAGCTTGCGTTCCAGAACAATGTCCCTAATCAGGAAAACTGCTCGCGAGAGGTTTTTCTTCATAATCTCCACAGCCAGGCAGGCCAAGGAATGGCACAAAGGAGATTCGTTCTTTGTAGAGAATGACTCTTTACAAGTCCCAGAACAAAGGAAAACATTTGTTGTATAGGATCTGTCTTTGTATTTGACTGGATCCAAATCAACAAAGCACAGTATTTAGTTCCTCTCCATTATTCACAGGAAATGAACACAGCTTTGTTACGCAAGCTTTCTTTTTTGGATAATATTTGTTGTATTTCTCTTTCATCCCCATTTTACAGATGAGATTAGTAAGCATGGCTGGACTTGCTCTTTGTAAAACTATAATTAAAAACCCAGGACGTCCTTTGAGAAAGCTTTGTGAAGCTGGCTCTGCTTTGCCTATTTTATAAAATAATCCTACCAAATGATATGAACAGTGTTAGTATGCACGTGCTGGGGGTGGGGGGCCTGAGAGCCAATAGCGCTCCCTCCACTCCTGTCTGCTTGCTCTGTGCTTCCTGCCACTCTCCCCTCCCCCTGCACCCGCAACCGCAGCCTGGAGGAGGAGGAGGAATGCGGAAGGCATTTCAGCTCCACCCCTGCAAGCCTCAACCCCAGCCAGTTCAGCAACTCCTGCTAAGTAAGCTGAAAGAAGACAGTGTGCCGAGTGGTGACTGTACTCCCCCGCGTTTTCAAATGGTCTACAGCTGGACTACACCCTGCGGATTGAAGGCGGTCCCTAGTTTGGTTGAGCCAGGGTGGGGCCTCCTTAAAGAAGATAAGTATAGGCTTGGGGCCGTGGTAGTTAATTCCAACCCACAATACGAGGAACAGCAGATACTAAAAAAAAACTAAACTCACTGGCCTTGGAGTGGATACCACTCATAGCAAACCTGTGTAGGACAAAGTAGAACTGCCCCATAAGGTTTCCAAGAGGCTTAATAAAAAAAGATATTCCAAAAAGGCCCATATTTTTAAATAATGTAATTTGTTAATAGTTACAGGAACCAAAAAGAGTTAACTCTGCTGCTTCGTGGTGTTTAAAGTCTTGCTCCCTGTGACTGGGGACCCAGAAGACTTTCCCCTGAGGGATCCTATTTATCAGAAAATCTCCAAGAGCAAAATAAAATTGACCTACCCCTCAACACCTGTCTTTTTGCAGTGATGAAAAAGAGAGATGAAGTTGCATTATCCTTAGGGTAAACATACAGGAATTGCTAGAAAGGCTTCTTCAAACTATACCTTTCATTCCATACCTGGAGATTCTGGAGTAACTCTGGGGTAACAGTACTAGGAATCCCTGGTTGGTGCAAACTTTTAAGCTTTTGACTACTAGCTGAAAGGTTGGCTGTTAGAACCCACTCAGTCGTGCCTTGGAAGACAGGCCTGGCTATCTGCTTTTGAAGGGTCACAGCCTTGAAAACCCTATGGGGCAAGTCTAATCTGCATGTATGGGGTTGCCACAAGTCTGAAGTGTCATCCCTTAAGAGGAGCAAAGTTAAGACCCAATGCCAATGTCACTTAGAAGGAGTTAATTTGATGAACTGTTGCATTAAATTAGCTTGAGTATGTTCTTCCACAGTAATTTATATTTCAATAGATATTGCTAGCTTACCATGCTTTAGGAAGTCAAAGCGATGAATCTTTGTAGTGAATTTTTAAAAACTCTTAGATTACGGGAACTTTCTAAAAGGCAGTGACATATTAAAACCCCTCCCTAAAGTTTGGTGCTTGTAGTATTCAATATTCAGTCGGCATTCACTGAACACTTCCCAACTATCATAAGACACCATGACAGTATTCACTACACTAGACCTGTGAATTTTAAAAATCCCAGAAGACATGGAACTTACTTTCAAAGAGCTTACAGACTCAGAAGGAAAATACATAGGAAATCATCAGTTATTGCAAAGTGGTATGCTATGTGCTTTATAAGGACAGGCACAAGAAGATGTGCTATGGGAGAAAAGAAGAGAGAATGGAAAACAGTACGGTTGAATGGAGCAGTTCGGTAGTCAGAGAGCTTCCCGGAAAGAGCTGAAAAATATGGTGGAGTTAGCTAGAATAATACCAGAGCTGGGAGTTAGAAAAACTGAATTTTCATTCCAGATTTATCAACAGGTTAACTATCAGGCAGAAATTAAAGAACTCAAAGGATATGGCAAAGCAGGGAGCCTGAAGTGCAGATACGAGTCTGGAGCTTTTCAGGTTCATCTTAACCTAGCAGGAGAATTGATGTTTCCTTGACCAGGAAGCATCCAAGCATTCTATTAGGATAATAACCATTCCACAAACAAGAGGAAGCCTGAGAAAAGGCAAGCTATTTACATGCAGATTTCAACACTCAAGTGCTCTAAAATTTCAATGTATTATTTATAAGTTTAGGATTATTAGCAAAATTATACATTATTGGACCTGCTATCATAGATGCAATTAAATATATGATGCTGATATTCTTTTCACTGAAATTTTCAAATACACCTTCTCTTCATTTATTGACTTTCTCCTTATCTGACACTTCGCATTTAGGACAATAGTAAAAAATCTACTATCTGACTATTTTGTGCATTAACGATATACATCTGGCAGTAGTTAATGCCAATGTGCGAGGCGAGAGTAACACTGGTTTTGATGGTTAAGGTCATGTGTCAGCTTAGCTGGGCCATGATCCTCAATGGTTTGGCTGTTATGCAATGATGTAGTTTGGCAGTTGTGTAATGTTGTAATCATCCTCCATTTTGTGATCTGATGTGGTCATTCTCCATTTTTGCATAATGCTGATTTAGCATAATGACCTGATCTTTGGCACCTAATCATGTCAATAAGTGAGGAGAGGGTGTAGTCTCCTAACACCTGCTTACACATGTTAGGCTGGGCTTGAAACTTCAACCTTACAGTTAGCAGCTTAGCACGTTAACTGTTTGCACCACTCAGGGACAGGCTAAGATCTAGCATCAGAAATTTAAGTTAGGACGTCTCCCTGTGCCAGGTACCCTAACATCCAATGTATTTAACTGCTTCCATTTGAAAGACAAAGACAAGAAGAGAGAGAAAGATACCTTTAAAAGTTTGGGGAATTGTAGGGTAATGGAGTGTGGAAAGTCTGTTTTCATATTACCACCCAATTTCTTGTTGCTCAGCAAGAAGATTTTGCAGACACTGCTTTTCTGCTGGTACTCATCAGTGCTGTTCACCAAATATTTCTGGCTCTCCAGTTTCTGATTACATCGTAAAATTGTATTATTATCTGTCCCATTTGAATTTAGGCTTAACTCATTTTGGTCAATGAGATAAAAGAGGAAGTGATATGTGTCCTTTTCAAGAAAAAGCATTAGGACTCAATAAACAATTTGCCACTTTCCTATCCCACTACTGCCAGGACCATAAAAACATGAGTTGAAACGTCTTTCAGCCTAGGTTCCTGAGTGACTACATTAAGCAGAACTTCCTTGCCAACCCACAATGGACACGTAATGTGAGAGAGAAATAAACTTTTGTTGTGTTAAGCCACTAAGAATTTGTGAATATTTGTTACTGTAACACAATCAAGACTATCTTCACTGAGTCACCTCTCAATATCCATTCCTCCACCCTTAATTTCTTCCTAACGGAAGCCACCATCCTCTGCACAGCCTTCTGCCTCAGTGGAGGCTGACTCTATTCAGTACTGCAGGAGATGGATCTTGTTCAGCAGAAGCCAACAATGGCAATATTATTCCCTTACCAATGGTTGGTATCCCAATCCAGCCCAATGAAACATGAAAAGTCTCCTGGGAAGTCAGAGAGAGAGAGATATATTCTTCCTGTAGATGTTATCATATAGATATTGCATTAGTTGTCTTTTACTGCATAACAATTTAAATTTAGCAGCTCTAAACAACATGTTTCACAGGAATTCAGGAGCAACTTAGCTGGGTGGTTCTGGATCAAGGTCTCTCATGAAGTTGCAGCCAAGACATTGGCTAGAGCTGCAGGCATCTGAAGGCCTGGCCAGGGCTAGAGGATCTACTTCCAAGGTGGCTCATGCACAAGGCTATTGGCAGAGGCCTCAGATACTTGCCACATGGACCTCTCCATAGGGCTACTGGAGTGTCTTCATGGCATCGTAGCTGACTTTCTCCGGAATGAGTGATCCAAAAGAATGAGCAAGGAGGAAACCAAAATGTCTTTGTGTTCTAATTTCAGGAGTTACACACTGTCATTCCTACCATTATCCATTCATTAGATGCAAATCACTAAGTACAGCCCACACATAGGAGGGAAATTAGGTTCACCTTTGAAGGAAGGGGTATTAAAAAACTTGTGGACATATTTTTAAACAACCACAGATGTGACAACTGGAACTGCTGGAGCCATGCTGAGATTATGAGGGCGTCTAGCACAAAATCAGTCCTCATACGAAGGAAGGAAGAGCAGATATGGAAAGAACCTTGATGACATTACTGAGCCACTGATCTCATTATGCCTGGAATCTACCCTGGACTACTAGTTATGTGAGGGAGAAAAACTTATTTCCTTACTATTTTAGCCTGCTTGAGATGGGGTTTGATGATATTTGCAGCCAGGGATAATATTCAACATATTTTATCATCA
Organism: Trichechus manatus latirostris; assembly: GCF_000243295.1. NCBI lineage: Eukaryota > Metazoa > Chordata > Mammalia > Sirenia > Trichechidae > Trichechus > Trichechus manatus. The sequence continues at coordinate 3,140,377 of NW_004444120.1, forward strand.
ATATATATTGTAAATTAACCCATGTATTAATATATAAATTTTAAAAATTTTAAATATTTGCACCTTGATTTCCCAAATTATAAAAATTATATGCATAAAACTTCCTACCAAATTGTATAGACATAGATAAAACTACTTGCCATATGATAAAAGTTTGATGTAAATTGTTCATCGAATTAATCTAATAGTTTCCAAATAATTTGTTGATGTTTAGAAATCTTTGCTGTTACCTTTCAATGCAGCTTTCATTAGCTAAATGATGTTCCAGTCTGAGCCATGATTTGACCAAAAAGATCTCCATCAAACAGTTCCGACAGTGTTTAATTAAATCAATAGACCTTAGGTGGCTTGTAATCTAAGTTTTCAATTTATCTTAACATCAGCAATATTATTTATGGTGCTGACTTCTCAGTTTCTGCTAAACTAAATGCAATTCTATTAAAAAAAATTTTAATTATTATATTTACATTTTTATATAATCAGTATGTATACTCAACTAGCAAATGTAGAAACTATCCTTTAATAAAAGGCAAAGGTAATCTTAGGAAGGATTTAGAAGGATTCTATGGGGAAAATATTGAATGACATAGCAAGCACCAAAAAATGATGGAAGGAATATACAGAGTCACTGTACCAAAAAGAATTCGTTGACATGCTGTTACTGAAACTGGAAAGGTGGGTCCTTGTCTGGCACGCTCAGACTTGCCAATTATCTGGACACTGGTCTTTGAGAAAGAGAAAGTAACTTTACTACAATGTGCAGAGCAAGGAGCAGGGAGGAAGTTCCTCAAATCCAGCTCCCTGAGCTGTGGGGAAGTAGGGCTAAGCAAATAATCCAAGAAGCCAGACTATATGAAGAAGAATGCAGAATTAGGACTGGAGGAAGTCTCATTAACAACCTGCAATGTGCAGATGACACAACCTTGCTTGCAGAAAGTGAAGAGAACTTGAAGCACTTACTGATGAAGATCAAAGACTACAGCCTTCAGTATGGACTACACCTTAACATAAAGAAAATAAAAATCCTCACAACTGGACCAATAAGCAACATCATGATAAACAGAGAAAAGACTGACATTGTAAAGGATTAATTTTACTTGGATCCACAATCAAAGCCCATGGACACAGCAGTCAAGAAATCAAACACTGTATTACATTGGGCAAATCTGCTGCAAAAGACCTCTTTAAAGTGTTAAAAAGCCATGATGTCACTTTAAGGACTAAGGTGTGCCTGACCCGAGTCATGGTATTTTCAATCGCCTCATACACATGTGAAAGTTGGACAATGAATAAGGAAGACCAAAGAAGAAGTGACGCCTTTGAATTACAGTGTTGGCAAAGAATATTGAATACACCACAGACTGCCAGAATAAATCTGTCTTGGAAGAAGTTTAGCCAGAATAATCCTTAGAAGCAAGGATGGCAAGGCTTTGTCTGACATACTTCGGACATATTATCAGGAGGGACCAGTCCCCGAAGGACATCATGCTTGGTAAAGTAGAGAGTCAGTGAAAAAGAGAAAGAACCTCAACAAGATGGATTGACATAGCAGCTGCAACAATGGGGTCAAGCATAGCAAAGATTGTTGAGTCGATTCCAACTCGTAGCAACCCTATAGGAGAGAGTAGAACTGTCCCATAGAGTTTCCAAGGAGAGGCTGGTGGATTTGAACTGCTGATGTTTTGGTTAGCAGCCATAGCTCTTAACCACCATGCCACCAGGGCTCCATTAACATCATAGAGGTTAGGATTTTCAACACATAGGTAATTACATCATATCACAAAATGGAGGACAACCACCAAATACTGGGAATCATTGCCTAGTGAAATTGATGCATATATTTTGGGAGGACACAATTCATTCCATAACATTCCACCCTTTGGCCCCCAGAAATATATGTCCTTGCCACATGTAAAACACATTCACCCCATCATATCATAGCAAAAGTCTTAAAACAACTCCAAGTAAAATTCAATTCTGGGGAAAAATTCTTCTTCATCTGTGAAATCTAGAATATAAGTATCTTAGTCATGTAGTGCTGCTGTAACAGAAATACCAGAAGTGGATGGCTTTAACAAACAGAAATTTATTCTCTCACAGTCTAGTGGGCTACAAGTCCAAATTCAGGGTGTCGGCTCCAGGGGAAGGCTTTCTCTGTCTGCTCTGAAGGAAGATCCTTGTCATCAATCTTTCCCTGGACTAGGAGATTCTCCACTCAAGAACCCTGGGTCCAAAGGACTCGCTCTGCTCCTGGCACTGCTTTCTTGGTGGTATGAGGTCCCCCTGTCTCTCTGCTAGCTTCTCTCTTTCATATCTCAAAAGAGATTGGCTCAAGACAAAATCCAATCTTGTAGATTGAGTCCTGCCTCATTAACATAACACAATTCAATCCACGACAATAAGTTATCTGCTTCCAAAGTACAATGGTGGAGCAGGCACCAGGTAAGTATTTCCATTACAAAAGTGAGAAATTGGAGAGAAAGATGGGATAACAGGCACCAAGCAAGTCAGAACACATTACATTAGCTCTCAAGGCTTGAAAATAATCCTCTGTTTTCTGAGACCATTTACACAATGGCCCTGCCCTCCAGAATCTGGGTGTTGGTCATACTCTCTGGAATCTGGGTAGAGGAACCTCGGCCTTCAGCTCAGCCTTCTAGGTGCACTGAGACATCAACTCTGCTCCCTTGGATTTGGACGGCCCCATTCTCCTAGTGCATCTGAGTGGCAACCCTATACTCTCTACCCCAGGAGGCCCCATTCTGGTGCCTCTTGGACATGGCAGCCTCATCCCCTCAGCTTTGGTCAGTGGATCCAGCCCCATCTCCCTGGCACCTGTGAATGGCAGCCCCAGACTCCACACTCGAGTTAGTAAAGATCTGACTCTTTGAAACCTAGGAAGCAATGACCTCACCTTTTGAGACCAAACAGGATGTGGTTCCACTCTTTGAGATCACAGAGGCTGTGGCCCTAACCTTTGAGACAAAGGCAGCTCTGCTTCTTGTGCTCCTTGTCTCTTCAGCTTCTTCTTCCTGGTTCCTAGGACTCTCAGCCTCTTGGTCCCTTGGGCCCCTTGGGCATCTTGGGCTGGCCCAGCCTCTGCCCTCCTCGGGAAAGTGTTACAAAACTCATTAGTTCCACCAATAAGTGCCTGAAGACACCCTCAATCCACCAGTAATCCTCAGCCCCAAGGCACTCAGCTCTCTCACTCCATGGGTCAGCAAGTCTAGCTCCTCAGAAGACACCCCACTCCATCAGGAAACCTCCTGCCAGAAGGTTCATAACACTCTTGCTCCATGGGTCAGCTCCCACACCCTCTCGTGCCACTCTCTTGGTTCTGCTGTTGCTTCTCACAACCTGCTTTGTATCCGGTATTACAGCTCTCCTCACTTCCTTATAAGACCTGGCCAGAAGCATCTTTGATGTCCATAATTCCACCAACAGTATCTTCAAGGCAATCTAGACTTTAACTATTAGGCACTTTAAAACTCTTCCAGCCTCTACCCATTCACAGTTTCAAAACTGCCTCCACACTGCAGGTATCTGTTAGAGCAGCACCCCACTTCCAGTAACAAATTTTGTCTTAATTATCTAGTGCTGCTATAATAGATGGCTATAATGGATGGCTTTCACAAAGAGAAATGGGGGGCAGGGCCAAGACGGTGGAGTAGTCAGATACTTCCTGTGGGCCCTCTTACAAAAAAGAAGTGAAAAAAAACAGTGAATCAATTATATATGACAATCTATGAGCCACGAATATCAAAGGCAAAGCTGAGGAATCAGACTGAGTGGTAGGGGGAGGGAGAGACAGTTCGGAAGCAGCGAGGAGTTGCCAGACCTGACCCGGTGGGAGCAGGCACCCTTCATGCTGGATTGGCTGGTGTGCACAGTGAGGCAAGCAGTGGTGCTCAGTAGGCGTTTTCCACATTGGGAGAGACTAAGCGGCAGAGTCTACTGGGGCCTCCAGAACCACTGAAAAGCAGCGCTTAATCGGCAAAAGATAAGTACGTGTGTCTGACCTACTGCGCAGATCAAAAAACACCCGCTTTGGGAAAAAACTCTCTCCCATTTACTTGCCCCTTCCTCGTTCTGCCCCAGGTCCTAGGCTGGCTTCAGTGATTACCTAGTCCCTTGGTCTGGAAGTACGACTCATCAGGTACCCTGAGCCATTCTCCCAGCCTTGGAGAGGGAACAAATTAGCAAACAGGAAATAATAATCTGCCAGCTCCCCTAAGCTGGGAACTCAGGGTAGGCACAGCTCCTTTGTGTAGGCACAGCCATAAGGGGTCCATGGACTTTGAATGCCTTTCATCTCTGCATAGACCTGTGTGGGCCCATTTCAGCAGCGTAGGACCTCATTACCACAGTACAACAGGGTATATACTTGAAGCCTAACTTCAACTATATCAGCTATATGGTGAAGTGGCACATTCGTAACTTCTGATGCTGCTCTGCCCATTAAGCAGGGTCCTCACTACACACATCAGGGGCCTGAGGATTGGTGGCTCAACTGATACCGCATAGCCACTCGCGACAAGGGTCGAAGAATAAGTGATGCCCCCTAGTCCTTACAGCAAACAGCATTGGGTGCTCATAGTCCGGCTGCAAAACCAACCAACCTACGTGCTCTAGGGAACAGGGACACACTTTCCTCCCAGACCCTCAGGGGCAGGCGTCAACCTCCTGCCTTGCACAGCACATGATCTCCTACTGCAGCCAGATATCTGTGCTACACCAATCACTCATGCTCATCTAGGACTGTAGGTGTGAACCTACACCACATACTTGGTGACCGACTACATGGACACCTAAGCTGAAGCCATACAAGAAAAGTAAACAGACTCCCGGGATCACATACCTAGTAACAGCTCTAAACACCTGGTGACAGGACGTTAGAGCTTCAAAGGCACCAATAATCAAGCTAGCTCACACAAGCAGCCTATTTGGGCATATCAAAACAACAAAACAAGAAATTAGGACACAGGGACTTCCGGCAACATGGCACTCTAGGCAGAAGCACCACGCCATCACTCCACAGCAAAAGATCTGAAAAACTAAGCCAAACAGAGAAAACAGCAATCCTGAAACCCTAAAACATCAAATGAAGAGATAAAGAACTCAGCCAAGCACCAAATAGAGTGAGAAACTGACAGAGAACGGAGAGCGAGGAGAGATTCATGCAGAGGTCCCCTATCAGCTAATGCAACACGGATCCACCAACTTGGACTCCTTTCGGAGACCAGCGAACAGTGGGTATGAGAAAGCAGCTTCATGGAGCTTCAGCAGGAGACAGAACAACCGGTAAACAGTGATATATGCTTTCCTACCCCCACCCTTCTTCACCCCCACTCGGCCTCCTCTGCTTCCTGTGGCCACAGTCTCTTAGCCGGGAAGCATCGACTGCTTGGATTCCACCCACCCATACTGGTCGACTCCCTGAGTGCCATTTGTTGGCTGCTGGTGTTGCTTTCTTCCGCTTCTTTTGATTTCTTCCTTACATCTCACCACCTCCCCCTCCTTTTGCTCAAATAGCTGGTTCCGGGCGCCATCTTTGCTTCTTCCTATGGGGGCGGCAGAGCTCCATTCAAGTGTGGAGCTGCTTCCTGATCTGTGCTGCCACGCTGGTGCGATCCCAGAGCTTTTTTGTTTGTTGTTTGCTTGTTTTGAATTGTCTGTTTTCTTTTTTTTTCTCGAGTTGGGAGCCCATGCTGGCCAGGCAGTGCTGCACGGCTTGGGACATACCCCCTCAGCTTGCGCAGATGAGCAGAGGGATCCCTGAGGACGTTTCTTTTTTTGTGGGTTCTTTTCCCCCCTCTTTTTTGGGGGGGTTTTCTTGTTCTTTTTTTTTTTAACTTGTTTTGTTTTCTTTTCCCTCATTTTCCCTTTTTGTCTTTCTTCGTTATTTAGCTTTTCATCTCTTTATACCCTGCTTCTCTTCCTGTCCCCTGAATACCTGGCACTGAATACCTCTACGCATTCTAGCCAGGTTATGCTTCAACACCTGGGAACAACTTCCCCAGACCTCGTAGCTGTACCAGTGGGATCCCTGGGAGCTTTGCTGTTCTTTTTACTTTATAACTTTTATTTATTCATTCTATTCTTTTCTCTTCTTTTTACCTTCCTGTTTTTTTCCATTTCATAATTTCTCATCTCTCCACTCCAATGGCAAGCTCGCCTAGACCTCTTTTTTGTTTGTATGTTTTTAGCTCCTGTTCCTCTCTCCTCTCTCCCATACCCATTTTAGCTCCACACATCACAATCTCCCCCCTTCATCCTGCCTACCTGCACCTTCGTTTAACATCACACCTACAAGCAGCACAGGCACGGCCAACAAGAACCTACTCTGCACCTATTAACGACCTGCCCTGGTGGCTGTAGTAAGTGCCAGAAAACCACTGAAGCAACTCTTCTTCAGCTAGACCTGCCCTGCTGTACCATATTTGAGCGACTAACCCTGCCAATTGGAGAAGGAGGCAAAAAGTATCGTGCCCACAGACGAGCAAACAACAAAGAACACACAGCCCCCCTGCTCAGACATAGCCAAATAAAAAAAAAGGATGAAACAAACAAATCTACAATCAATAAATGAGAAAAATAACTACTGAATGCCCCGAAGACAGCAGACAATATAAAAACATTTACAAAAAACAGGAACGGAGGCTTCCAGTAGGCATCCAAAATAAAACACCAGATGACTTTCCAGTGGAAGAAAAGGCAATAGAACTACCTGATAGGGAATTCAAATCTGTGATACTCAGAATTATCGAAGAGTTGAAGCAAAAAGCAGACAAAAATGAGGAAAAAATAGACAAATTCATGGAAAAGGCAGACAAATTCATAGGAAATACACACAAAAACCTGGAAGAATTCAGGAAAATAATGCAGGAACAAAATGCCAAAACGAATTCACAACTAGAAATTATACAAAAACAACAATTAGAGGTCCAAAAGATAAACAACAAGATTTCAGAAATGGACAGTGACATAGAAGGGCTGAGGAGCAGATTTCAAACCATGGAAGACAGGATCAGTGGCATTGAAGATAACACCTGGATACAACTCTGTTGAAGGAAAACTCAGAAAAAAGAACAAAGAAAAATGAAGAGACCCTGAGAATAATGTGGGATACAATCAAAAGCAAAAATTTATGAGTGATCGGAGTTCGAGAACAGGGGCAGAAAACAGAAAACACAGAGAAGATCATTGAAGAACTGCTGACAGGAAACTTCCCCAATATCATGAAAAATGAAAAGCTGGCCATCCAAGAAGCTCAACGAATCCCATATAGGATACACCCCAAAGGAAAATCACCAAGGCATATCGTAATCACGCTCACCAAAACCAAAGAATCCTGAGAGCAGCTCATGAAAAACAAGAAGTCCCATACAGAGAAGAAACAGTAAGACTAAGGTCAGATTATTCAGCAGAAACCATGCAGGCAAGAAGGCAATGGGATGACATATATAAAACCTTGAAACAAAAAAATTGCCAGACAAGAATAATATATCCTGCAAAACTCTCGTTCAAATATGATGGTGAAATAAGGAATTATCCAGATAAACAGAAATTAAGGGAATACGTAAAAACCAAACCAAACTTACAAAAATTCTTAAAAGGTGTCCTTCGATCTGAGAACAAACAACTTCAGCTCACAGGCTGAATCTAGGATGCAGGATCGTACCAGCCAGATACCAGTCTAGGAAATGAACTCTCAAGTATTATCCAAAAAAAAAAAAAAAAAGAAAGAAAGAAGTACAACAGGGAATCAGAGCAGTTAATCAGTAAATGACAACAACATCAGAACAATAAAAAGGGAATAAACGGTGTAGCTATAGAACCTTCTAATGGAGAGGAAGGCAAGGCAATACCAAGTAATAATAGACTGCTTCAAACTTAGAAAGATAAGGGTAAATTTCATGGTAACCACAAAGAAAATTAACAAACATACTCATAAAAATAAAGAGGAAAAACATAAACTGTCAGTAAAAACAAAACCTACAGAAACAAAAGAAAAGAAAAAAAATCCACAAACAAAAGGAATTCAGCACAGGAGAGTAAGAAGAACAAAGAAAGCGTCAGCACCACAAAAAAAGGAGTACAAAATGACAGCAATAAACTCACTCCTTTCAATAATTACACTGAATTTAAATGGCCTCAATGCACCAATAAAGAGACAGAGAGTGACAGAATGGATAAAAAAACAAAAAATCCACAAACAAAAGTAACTCAGCACAAGAGAGTAAGAAGAACAAAGAAAACTTCAGCACCACAAAAAAAAAGCACTACAAA
>NW_004444120.1:3153345-3158580 GCF_000243295.1 Trichechus manatus latirostris
TAAAAAATAAAATAAAAAAAGAAATTAGGACACAGTAAGCAAACATAAAATTGAGAAATATAATAACTTACTGATGGCTCAGAGACAACAGTCAATATCAAATCTCATAAAGAGGCAGACCATGATGGGTTCAGCAAGCTCCCAAAACAAAGAATCAAGAAATTTCCCGGAGGAAGAGAACTTCTTGGAATTACTAGAGGTAAAATTCAAAAGATTAATATACAGAACTCTTAGAGATATCAGAAAGGAGATCATGCAAAATGCAGAACAAGCCAAAGAACATACAGACAAAGCAATAGAGGATCTTAAGATTAGGGAAGAGCATGATGACAAAATTAACAGGCTGCAAGAATCCATAGAGAGACAGCAATCAGAAATCCAGAAGATTAACTACAAAATTTCAGACTTAGACAACTCCATAGAAAGTCATAGGAGCAGAATTGAGGTAACAGAAATCAGAATTAGAAAGACTGAAGATAAAGCACTTGACATCAACTTATTTGAAGAAAAATCAGATAAAAGAATTTTAAAAAATGAAGAAACCCTAAGAATTATGTGGAAGTCTATCAAGAGGAATAACCTACGAGTGATTGGACTACCAGAACACGGGGGGATAACAGAAAATACAGAGAGAATTGTTGAAAATTTGTTGGCAGAAAAATTCCCTGATATCATGTAAGATGAGAAGATATCTATCAAAGATGCTCATAGAAACCCACACAAGACAGATCCCAAAAGAAAGTCATTGAGACATATTATAATCAAACTTGCCAAAACCAAAGATAAAAAGGGAATTTTAAGAGCAGCTAGGGATAAACGAAAAGTCATCTACAAAGGAGAGTCAATAAGACTAAGTTCAGACTGCTCAGCAGATACCATGCAGGCAAGAAAGCAATGGGATGACATATAGAAAGCCTTGCAGGAAAAAAAATTGCCAGCCAAGTATTATATATTCAGTAAACCTGTCTCTCAAATAGGATGGCAAAATTACGGCATTTCCAGATAAACAGAAGTTTAGGGAATTTGCAAAAACCAAACCAAAATTACAAGACATAATAAAGGGAGTCCTCTAGTTAGAAAATCAATAACATCAGATAACTACCCAAGACTAGAACACAGGACAGAGCAACCACATAACAATCCAGACAGGGAAGTCACAAAAATAAATCAAAGTTATAACACTGAAAATAGGGAAACAGAGACATCAATATGTAAAAGATAACAACATTAAAACAAAAAAGAGGAATTAAAAAAAGTATTCATAGATCTTTCATAAAGAGAGAAAGTCAAGGAGATATAAAGAAATAAAAGATTGGTTTAAACTATAAAAATAGGGGTAAAAACTAAGGTAACCACAAAGGAAACTAACAATCCTACACATCAAAATTAATAAACAAGAAAAACATAAAGACTCAGCAAATACAAAATCAACAATAAAAAAGTTGAAAATACATAAAGAAAAAATGACTCAGCTCAGAAAATTAAGTGGAACAAAGAGTCAGCAACACACAAAAAAAGACATCAAAATGACAGCACTAAATTCGTACCTTTCAATAATTACACTGAATGTAAATGGACTAAATACACCAATAAAAAGACAGAGTGTTTTAATCATCTAGTGCTGCAACAACAGAAATACCACAAGCTGATGGCTTTAACAAAGAGAAATTCATTTCTTCATAGTAAAGTAGGCTAAAAGTCCAAATTCAGGGCGTCAGCTCCAGGGGAAGGCTTTCGCTCTCTGTCAGCCTTCTCATCAATGTTCCGCCAGACTAGGAGCTTCTCTGTGCAGGGACCCAATGTCCAAAGGACACACTCTGCTCCTGGCACTGATTTCTTGGTGGTATGAGGTCCCTCGTCTCCCTGCTCCCTTCTTTCTTTTATATCTCAAGAGATTGCCTCAGGACATAATCCAATCTGGTAGACTGAGTCCTGCCTTACTAACACAACTGCCACACATTATCCCCCATTAACATCATAGAGGCAAGATTTACATCATATAGGAAAATCACAAAATACCAGGAATTATGGCCCAGCCAAACTGATACACACATTTTTGGGGGGACATAATTCAATCCATGACACAGTGGCAGAATGGATTAAAAAACATGATCTGTCTATATGTTACCTATAAGAGATACACCTTAGACTTAAAGACGCAAACAAACTAAAACTCAAAGGATGGAAAAAAGAATATCAAGCAACCAACACTCAAAAAAGAGCAGGAGTGGCAATATTAATCTCTGACAAAATAGACTTTCAAGTAAAATCCACCACAAAGGATAAGGAAGGACACTATATAATGATTAAAGTGTCAATACACCAGGAGGACATAACCATAATACATATTTATGCACCCAATGACAGGGCTCCAAAATACTTAAAACAAACTCTAACAGCACTGGAAAGAGAGATAGACAGCTCCACAATAAGAGTAGGAGACTTCAATGAACCACTTTTGGTGAAGGACAGAACATCCAGGAAGGAGCTCAAAAAAGACATGGAATATCTAAATGCCACAATCAACCAACTTGATCTCATAGATGTATACCAAATCCTCCACCCAACAGCAGACAAGAATGCTTTCTTTTTCAATGCACATGGAACATTCTCCAGAATAGACCACATATTAGGCCATAAAGCAAGCCTTAACGCAATCCAAAGCATTGAAATATTACAAAGCATCTTTTCTGACCATAAAGCCATAAAAGTGGAAATCAATAACACAAAAACCAAGGAAAAAAATCAAACACATGGAAACTGAAGAATACCTTGCTCAACAGGTACCGGGTTACAGAAGAAATTAACAATTGAATAAACAAATTCACAGAATAAAATGAGAATGAAACACAGCCTACCAAAACCTTTGGGACACAGCAAAAGCAGTGCTCAGAGGTCAGTTTATGGAAATAAATGCAAACACCCAAAAAGAAGACAGGGCCAAAATCAAAACATTAACCCTACAACTCGAACAAGTAGAAAGAAGCCCTCGGGCACCAGAAGAAAGGAAATAATAAGAATTAGAGCAGAATTCAAAGAAATAGAGAATAGAAAAACAACGGAAAGAGTTAACAAGACGAAAAGCTAGTTCTTTGAAAAGATCAACAAAATCGATAAACCATTGGCCAAGCTGACAAAAGAAAAACAGGAGAGGAAGCAAATAACCTGAATGAGAAATGATATGGGTGATATTCCAACAGCCCCAACTGAAATTAAAAGAATCATAACAGGATACTATGAAAAATTGTATTCTAACAAATTTGAAAACCTAGCAGAAATGGACAAATTTCCAGAAACTCACTACCTACCTAAACTAACACACATAAAGGTAGAACAACTAAATAAACCTGTAAAAAAAGAAGAGTTTGAAAACATAATTTAAAAACTCCCAACAAAAAAAGCCCTGGCCTTGATGGTTTCACTGGAGAATTCTACCAAACTTTCAGAGAAGAATTAACACCACCACTACCAAAGGTATTTCAGAGCACAGAAAAGGATGGAATACTCCCAAACTCATTCTATGAAGCCAGCAGAACCCTGATACTAAAACCAAGTAAAGACATCACAAACAAAGAAAATTACAGACCAATATCCCTCATGAACATAGATGCAAAAATCCTCAACAAAATCCTAGGCAATAGAATTCAACATATCAAAAAAAAAGATTCACCATGACCAAGTGGGATTTATACTAGGTATGCAGGCATGGCTGAACATTAGAAAAACAATCAATGTAATCCATTGCATAAATAAAACAAAAGACAAGAACCACATGATCTTATCAATTGATGCAGAAAAGGCATTTGACAAAGTCCAACACCCATTCATGATGAAAACTCTAAAACAGGAATAGAAGGGAAATTCCTCAACATAATAAAGGGCATTTATACAAAGTCAACAGCCAACATCATCCTAAATGGAGAAACTCTGAAAGAATTCCCTTTGAGAGTGGGAACGAGACAAGGATGCCCTTTATCACCACTCTTATTCAACATGTGCTGGAGGTCCTAGCCAGAGCAATTAGGCTAGAAAAAGAAATAAAGGGCATCCAAATTGGTAAGGAAGAAGTCAAAGTATCTCTACTTGCAGATGATATGATCTTATACACAGAAAACCCCAAAGAATCCACAAAAAAACTACTGGAACTAATAGAAGATATCAGCAGAGTATCAGGATACAAGATAAACATGCAAAAATCAGTTGGATTCCTCAACACCAATAAAGAGAACTTTGAAGGGGAAATCACCAAATGAATACCGTTTACAATAACCCCCCAAAAGATAAAATACTTAAGAATAAATCTAACCAGAGGCGTAAAAGACCTATACCAATAAAACTACAAGACACTGCTGTTAAGAAACCAAAAGAGACCTGCATAAGTGGAAAAAGATACCTCCTTGCTCATAGATAGGAAGACTTAACGTAGTGAAAATGTCAATTCTACCCAAAGCTATCTACAGATAGCAATCCTGATCCATATTCCAATGGCATTTTTTAATAGACAGAGAAAGAAATCACCAACTTAATATCAAATGGGAAGAGGCCTCGAATAAGGTAAGCATTACTGAAGAAGAACAAAGTGGGAGGCCTCACACTACCTGATTTTAGAAACTTTATAACAGCCACAGTAGTCAAAACAGCCTGGTACTGCATACAACAACAGACACATAGACCAATGGAGCAGAAATGAGAATCCAGACGTAAATTCATCCACCTATGAGCAGCTGATATTTGACAAAGGTCCAAAGTCCATTAATTGGGGAAAGATGGTCTCTTTAAAAAATGGTGCTGATGAGACAACCTAGATGCCCATCAACAGATGAATGTATAAACAAACTATGGTACATACACACAATGGAGTACTACGCAACGAGAAAGAACAATGATGAATCTGTGAAGCATCTCATAACATGGATGAAACTGGAAGACATTATGCTGAGTGAAATAAGTCAATCACAGAAGGGCAAATATTGTAAAAACCCATGAAAAAGTTCACACACAAAAAGTAACAATCTTTATTGGTTACCAGGGATGGGAGGGGTGGCGAGGAAATACTAAATATGCAATAGATAAGTGGTATCTTGGGTAAAGGGTGAGGCAGTACACAATACTGGGGAAACCAGCACAACTTGTACAAGAAAAGGTCATGGAAGCTCCACAGACACATCCAAACTCCCTGAGGGACTGAACTGCTGGGCGGAGGGCTGTGGGGACCATGGTCTCGGGGAACATCTA
>NW_004444120.1:3159498-3189725 GCF_000243295.1 Trichechus manatus latirostris
GTACAATAAAAAAAAATTTTTTTTAAAATGGTACTGCAATTAGAAGAGCGTAGTCAATGTCACTGAACTGTGCATGTAGAAATTTTTGAAACGGTGTATCTTTGGCTATGTGTATTTTCACCAAAAAAAAAGGTTCAGAAGTTAGAGGGTTAATATGTTGTGGGGTTGTTAACCAATGTCATAAAACAACTTGTGTACTACTGTTTCGTGAGAAACTATTTGTCCTGTAAGCCTTCACCTAAAGTACAATAAAATATAAAAAAAAAAGAAAAAAAAATGGTGCTGGCATAATCGGATATCCATCTGTAAAAAACAAACAAGACCCATACGTCACACCATGCTAACTCAAAACGGATCAAAGACATTAATATAAAATATAAAATGATAACGATCATGGAAGAAAAAATAGGGACAATGGTAGGAGCATTAATACATGGCATAAACAGAATACAAACCAATACTAACACCAGAAGAGAAACTAGACAACTGGGAGCTCCTAAAAGTCAAACACTTATGCTCATCAAAAGACTTCACCAAAAGCATAAAAAGACTACTTACAGACTAGGAAAAAGTTTTTGGCTATGACAAATCGAATCAGGGTCTAATCTCTAAAATCTACAAGATACTGCAAAACTTCAACAGCAAAAAGACAAATAACCCAATTAAAAAATGGCAAAGGTTATGAACAGGCACTTCACCAAAGAAGACATTCAGGCTGCTAACCGACACATGAGGAAATGCTCACAATCATTAGCCGTTAGAGAAATGCAAATCAAAACTACAATGAGATACCACCTCACCCTAACAAGGCTAGCATTAATCGAGAAACACAAAATAATAAATATTGGAGAGGTTCTGGAACACCTATACACTGTTGGTGGGAATGTAAAATGAAACGAACACTTTGGAAATTGATATGGCACTTCCTTAAAGAGCTAGAAATAGAAGTACCATAGGATCAAGCAATCCCACTCCTTGGACCATATCCTAGAGAAATAAAAGCCATCACACAAATAGATACGTGCACACTCGTGTTCAGTGCAGCACCGTTCATGATAATGAAAAGATGGAAACAACCTAGGTGCCCATCAAGGACAAATGGATAAACAAATTATGGTATATCCACACAATGGAATACTACGCAACGATAAAGAACAATGATGAATCCGTGAAACATCTTGTAACATGGCGGCATCCGGAAGGCATTATGCTGAGTGAATTTAGTCAATCGCAAAAGAACAAGTATCGTATAAGACCACTATTATAAGAACTCAAGAAAAGGTTTAAACACAGAAGAAAACATTCTTTGATGGCTATGTGGGTGAGGAGGGAGAGAGAGGGGTATTCACTAACTAGATAGTAGACAACAATTATCTTAGGTGAAGTAGATAAGCTAGATAACTGGGATCTTCTAAAAATTAAACACTTACGTTCATCAAAAGGCTTCACCAAAAGAGTAAAAAGAGAACCTACAGACTAGAAAAAATTTTTGGACATTACAAGTCAGACAAAGCTTTAATCTATAAAATCTACAAGAAAATCCAACACCTCTACAACAAAAAGACAAATAATCCAATTAAAAAATGGGCAAAGGAAATGAACAGACACTTCACCAAAGAAGACATTCAAGCGGCCAACAGACACATGAGGAAATGCTCGGAATCACTAGCCATTAGAGAAATGCAAATTAAAACCACAATGAGATACCATCTCACCCCGCATTACTGGCATGAATCAAAAACACTGAAAATAACAAACGTTGGAGAAGCTGCAGGAGGTCGGAACTCTTATGCACTGCTGGTGGGAATGAATAATGATACAACCATTTTGGAAAATAATATGGCACTTCCTTAGAAAGCTAGAAATAGAAATACCATACGACCCAGCAATCCCACTCCTAGGAATATATCCTAGAGAAATAAGAGCCATCACACGAATAAACATATGCACACCCATGTTCACTGCAGCACTGTTAACAATAGCAAAAGGATGGAAACAACCTAGGTGCCCATCAACAGATGAATGGATAAACAAACTACGGTACATACACACAATGGAGTATTATGCAATGATAATGATGAATCTGTGAAGCATCTCATAACATGGATCAAACTGGAGGACATTATGCTGAGTGAAATAAGTCAATCACAAAAGGACAAATATTGTATGAGACCTCTACTGTAAAAACTCATGAAAAGGTTTACACACAAAAAGAAACAATCTTTGTTGGTTATGAGGGATGGGATGGGTAGGGGGGAACTACACAGACATAGGTTAAGTAGTAACTTTTGTGAAGGTTAAGGCAGTACACGATGCTGGGGAAGCCAGCACAACTTGTCCAAGGAAAGGTCATGGAAGCTCCATAGACACATCCAAACTCCCTGAGGGACTGAACTGCGGGAGGAGGGCTGTGGGGACCATGGTCTTGGGGAACATCTAGCTCAATTGGCATAACATAGTTTATAAAGAAAATGTTCAACAATCTACCTTGGTGAGTAGCATCTGGGGTCTTAAAAGCCTGTAAGCAGCCATTTAAGATACTCCACTGGTCTCACCCCTTCAGGAGCAAGGGAGAATGAAGAGAACAGGATACAAGGAAAAGATTAGTCCAAAAGACTAATGGACCATAGCTACTATGGCCTCTACCAGACTGAGTCCAGTACAGCTAGATGGTGCCTGGATACCACCACTGACTACTCTGACCAGCATCACAACAGAGGGTCCTGGACAGAGCTGGAGAAGGATGTAGAGCAAAATCCTAACTCACAAAAAAAGACGAGATTTACTGGCCTGACTGGAGAAACCCTGAGAGTATGACCCCAGGACACCCTTTTAGCTCAGTGGTGAACTCACTCCCGAGGTTCACCATTCAGCTGGGGATTGGACAGCCCGATAAAACAAAATGGGACTAATGAGGCACAGCAGTCCAGGGACAAGGACTAGAAGGCAGGAGGGACAGGAAAGCTGGTGATAGGGAACCCAAGGTTGAGAAGGGACAGTGTTGACATGTTGTGGGGCTGTTAACCATTGTCATAGGGCAATATGTGTACTAACTGCTCAATGAGAAACTATTTGTCGTGTAAACCTTTATCTAAAGTATAAAAAAAAAAAAGAATTATCTATGTGAGATAAAATTGACAATAGTAACTCAAAAGGTTTGATGGGAAGCCTAGGGGGAAGTGAGTTAAAGATAATACTGATGGATTAATTTGGAAATGAATAGTGAGAATAGCAGCACAACTGGAAGAAAATGTAATTGATGTGAATGAATTGTACATGTAGAAGTTTTTGAAATGGTGTATCTTTGTCTATGTATATTTTCACCAAAAAAAAAAAAAAAAGGTCTTCCAAGGTTGAAAATGGAGAGTGTTTACGTGTCATGGGGTTGTTAACCAATGTCGTAAAACAATATATATATTGGCTGTTTAATGAGAAACTATTTGACTATTTGTTCTCTAAACCTTCATCTAAACTACAATAAAAAGATTTTTTAAAAAAGAATCATCATAGGTTAAGGGAAGGACAACACACAATACAGGGAAGTCCACACAACTTGACTAAACCAAAAGCTAAGAAGTTTCCTGAATACAACAAAACACGTCGAGGGACAGAGTAGCAGAGGCAGGAGTCTGGGGACCATGCTTTCAGGGGACCTGTAGGTCAATTGGCATAACAAAATTTATGAAGAAAATGTTCTGCATCCCATGTTGGTGAGTGGTGTCTGGGATCTTAGGGGCTGGCAAGCAGCCATCTAAGATGCATCAAATGGTCCCAAGTCACCTGAAGCAAAGGAGAATAAAGAATACCAAAGACATAAGGAAAGTATTAGCCCAAGGGACAGAAAGGGCCACATAAACCAGAGACTCCATCAACCTGAAACCAGAACTAGATGGTGCCCAGCTACCACCAATGACTGCCCTGACAGGGAACACAATAGAAAGTCCCTGAAGGAGCAAGAGAAAAGTGGGGTGCAGAATTCAAATTCTAGTAAAAAGGCCAGACTTAATAGTTTGGCTGAGACTGGAGGGACCCCGGAAGACATGACCCCTGGACTCTCTGTTAGCCCAAAACTAAAACCATTCTCGAGGCCAACTCTTCAGACAAAGATTAGACTGGACCATGGGACATAAAATGATATTCATGAAGTGTGGCTTCTTAGTGCAAGTAGATTCTTGAGACTAAATGGACAGCTCCTGTCCGGAGGCGAGATGAGAAGGTAGAGAGGGTCAGGATCTGGTTGAATGGACATTGGAAATCTGGGGTGGAAAGGAGGAGTGTGCTGTCACAGCACAGGGAGAGCAACTATGGTCATATAAACAATGCATGTGTATATTTTTGTATGAGAAACCAACTTGAATTGTAAACTTTCACTTAAAGCACAATTTATAAAAAAAGAGAGAGAGAAATGTATTATCTCACAGTTTAGGAGGGTAGAAGCCCAAATTCAGGGTGCCAGCTCCAGGGAGAGCTCTCTTTCTCTATCGGCTCTGGTGGAAGGTCATTGTCATCAATCTTCCCCTGGTCTAGGAGTTTCTCAGCACAGGAACCCTGGGTCCAAAGGACACACTCCACTCCTGGCTCTTCTTGTTTGGTAGTAATGAGGTCCCTCTCTTCTCTGCTAGCCTCTCTTTTTATATCTCAAAAGAGATTGACTCAAGATACAACCTAATCCTGTAGTTTTTGTCCTGCCTCATTAGCATAGCTGCCTCTGATCCTGCCTCATTAACGTCATAGAGGTTAGGATTTACAACAGATAGGTAATTACATCAGGTCACAAAATGGAGAATAACCACATGATACTGGGAATCATGGCCTAGCCAAGTTGACACACATTTTTGAGGGATATATTTCAACCCATAACATTTTTGTTTGTTTGTTTTTACTTCTAGTTATGGAACAAAGAATATCATTGCTGATGTCAGATGGATCTTGGCCGAATGCAGGGAATACCAGA
The DNA here is from genome assembly GCF_000243295.1 of Trichechus manatus latirostris. NCBI lineage: Eukaryota > Metazoa > Chordata > Mammalia > Sirenia > Trichechidae > Trichechus > Trichechus manatus. Next base: position 3,164,453 of record NW_004444120.1, read on the forward strand.
AAGATATTTTCTTCTGTTTTATTGGCTACATGAAGGCATCTGACTGTGTGGATCATAACATATTATGGATAATTCCATATGCTACGGGAATTCCAGAACACTTAATTGTGCTCATGCAGAAGGTATACCTAGATAAAGAGGCAGTTGTTTGAACAGAACATGGGGATACTGCATGGTTTAAAACTGGAAAAGGTGTGTAACAGGGTTGTATCCTTTGATTTGTCAAAGAGGAAGATTAATAACAGGCATCTTACTTTGATTTTAAGGTTCACTTACTCACAAAATATTCACTGTAATGAAATACCTGACCAAAATTAATCCTGCCAGTAGCTTTTCTTTCACCCAAAGTTGCTAATCTTTTCTTACCTGCTTGAAGCTAGGCTTACTAAATTTGGATTTCAAAAGATACAGGTGGGTGGAGGGCTGGAGACCACCTTGTTACCTGATAACAGTTGATCTCAGTAAAACAGGGAGGGCAGGGTATAATCAATCTTGTTAAGATTAGCCAATGGTTGATCTTCTATATTTCTCCCTCCTGTTCTCTTTATAAGCCTCATTGTACCTAGCTTCTTCAAGCTCTTTGCTTTTTCTAGAATCAAAATGATCTCCCTATAAACATATGGAGCCCTGGCGCACAGTAAGAAGAACTATGGCTGTTAAGCAAAAGGTCGACCTTTTGAATACACCAGTCGCCCCTTGGAAACCCTATGGGGCAGTTCTACTCTGTCCTATAGGGTCACTATGAGTCGGAATAGACTTGACGGCAACAGGTTTTATATATGTATATACATATAAAATAAATACTCAGAACAAACTTTATGTTTCAATGTCATTAAGTTTTGATTATTTTAACACACATTACTTATTCAATCTGTATACTGAAGCAAATAATCCAAGAAGATGGACTGTATGAAGAAGAATGTTGCATCAGGATTGGAGGAAGACTCATTAACCACCTGCGATATGCAGATGACAACCTTGCTTGCCAAAGAAAATGAAGACAACTTGAAGCACTTACTGATGAAAGTAAAAGATTAGAGCCTTTAGTATGTATTACACCTGAACATGAAGAAAAGGAAAATTCTCACAACTGGGCCCATAAACAACATGATGTTAAACGGTGAGAAATTTGAAGTTGTCAAGGATTTCATTCTACCAGGATCAACGGTCAACGCCCGTGGAAGCAGCAGTCAAGAAATCAAATGACACATTACATTAGATAAATCTGTGTCAAGAGACCTCTTTTTTTTTTTGGCACATGAAAGAGAATTTATTGAAAGGTCATTGGTGTTGGAACAGCTGTCCCTTTCCTCAAAAAGCTTCTGCAGGAACATTTCTGTTATAAGCATACAAATTAATGAGGCACAACCTAGACTAGAGTATGCATGACCCTGTGTTGGAGCATGCCAATCTGGGGGAGAGCAAGACAAGATGAGCTGGATGAGTTGCCACAGCCAGAACATTTAGGACATTGCTGATGTCTCAAGGATTAATGTGCCTACCCTATAAGCAGTGGTCAGCCACAAACAGTTTTTGGCAGGGGAATGACTTAATCAGATCTGTATTTTAATAATATCATGCTTTTACACTGAATGCACTCATGCTGTGAACTTCCTGATAAAATGGCTAATATTCTTTTTTTTCTATTGTGATTTAAGTGGAAGTTTATAGTTGAAGTTAGTTTCTCATGCAAAAATTTATACACACATTGTTATGTGACCCTAGCTGCTCTCCCTATAATGTGACAGCACACTCCTTTCCTCCCCGGCTTTCCCGTGTCCATTCACCCAGCTCCTGTCCCTTTTTGCTTTCTCATCTCGCCTCTGGACAGGCGCTGCCCATTTAGTTTCATGTATCTACTTGAGCTAAGAAGCACACTCTTCACGAGTATCATTTTATGTCTTATAGTCCAGTTTAATCATTCTCTGAAGAGTTGGCTTCAGGAATGGTTTCAGTTCTGGGCTAACAGAGAGTCCGGGGGCCGTGTCTTCCAGGGACCCTCCAGTCTCAGTCAGCCCACTAAGTCTGGTCTTTTTACTAGAATTTGAGTTCTGCACCCCACTTTTCTCCTGAAGAGACCTCTTTTAAATCTTAAAAAGCAAAGATGTAATTTTGATGACTAAGGTGCAACTAACCCAAGCCATGGTATTGTAAATCACTTCATATGCGTACGAAATCTGGACAATGAAAAAGGAAGAATGAAGAAGAATTGACATATTTAGATTGCGGTTTTGGCAAAGAATATTGAATATACCACAGACTGCCAGAAGAAAGAACAAATAAGTATTGGAGGAAGTACAGCCAGAATGCCCCTTAGAAGCAAAGATGAGGAGACTTCATTTCACCTACTTTGGACTCATTATCAGGAGGAACCAATCGGTGGAGAAGAACATCATGCTTGTTGTCTTAGTTTCTTAGTGCTGCTGTACCAGAAGTACCACAGGGGGCGATTTTAAATAACAAAAATTTATTTTTTCATAGTTTAGGAGGCTAGAAGTCAGAATTCAGAGCACTAGTTCCAGGAGAAGGCTCTCTGTCATCTCTGCAGGAAAATCTCTTTCAGTTTCTGTAGATCCAGCATTCCTTTATTCCTTGACAATCTCTACGTGTCATGAATCTTCCCTTCCTTTTGTGCTTGCTTCTCTGTGCCTAATCTGCTCTTTTTATATCTCAAAAGTGAGTAGGTTTAAGGCACACCCTATAGTAATACAGCCTCATTAACATAACAAAGAACACCCTATTCCTATGGAATTACATCTACAGGTATAGGGGTTAGAATTCTAACGTATACTTTGGGGGGGCACAATTCACTTGGTAAAGTTGAGGGTAAGCAAAAAATAGGGAGACCCTCAATGAGATGGACTGATACAGTGGCTTCAACCATGGGCTCAAACATAGTAATGACTGTGAGGATGCCACAGAACTGGAATACGTTTTGTTGTTATACATAAGGTCAATATGAGTCAGTGCTTGCTCTTGGCTACTAGCTGAAAAGCTGGTGGTTTGGACCCACCCAGTGGTGTCTTGGAAGACAGTTCTGGCGATCTGCTTCTGAAAGGACATGGCCTTAAAAACCCAGTGGAGCAGTGCTACTCTGCTCATATGGGGTTGCCATGAGTCAGAATCAACTCAACAGCAAGTAATAACAACAGTTAAGTCCCTCTCCTTGTAATCTCAGCCAAAAATCTTATCTAGACATCCTTTTGGCAAGCCTGAAGACTGTTTTTTGTTTTTTAACTTATTAGTTGTTCTCTGTCTATTCATTTCTCTCGCAATGTAATGACAGCTGCCAAGGAGCCCTGGTGACGTAATGGTTAAGCGCTTGGTGGTTTGAACCCACCCAGAGGCTCCACAGGAGAAAGACCTGGGAATCTGCTTCTGTAAAGATTATGGCCTAGAAAACCCTACAAGGCAGTTCTACACTGTCGCTTGGGTTGCTATGAGTCGAAAATTGACTCACCGGCACCTAATAACAACAACCTGGAAGCCAGGAGTCCCTGGGTAGTGAAAATGGTTAATACACTTGGCTATAAACCAAAAAGTTGGAATTTTTGAGTTCACCCAGAGGCACCTCAGAAGAAAGGCTTGGCAACTGAATAAGAGCTTCAGAACAGAGGTGCTTGGCATATCCAGAGTGGCTAGCCTAGGAGTAGTCCTGACTCCATTTTATTTTGCACTCCTGCTTCTGTTTAAAGCTATAACGCTTATACTAATCTCAGCAGTCTGCTGAATAGAAAATGTGGGATGCTGAGACAAGTCTGGGCAAGTCCAGGTTATGCTTATGCAAGTCCAGGCTATGCTTACACAAGTCCAGGGAAGTCCACGAAGGATCCAAGAGAACAATCTTTGCCAGAATGTGGCTATGCCTAGCCATGTCTAGGCAAGTCCAGGTAGGTCCAGGGAAGGTCATCCAATCAGAATTTTGCTGAGAAGTTCCTGATTTTGCTCTATCTAACCCTGCAAACAGCTGCCCAGTGGATTTGTTAGTTTTTATTCTGTGTGGGCTAATGTCTCCCCATTCAAATGTCTCTTATGCTTTCAGTATATCTCTGTTTCACGTTAATAGTCTCAGAGTTTTGCTTTTGACATTTCTTGGCGTAGTTGGCAGGATTCAAGGGCATCTTGCGTCCAGCAAGTCCCAAGGAGTAGTGGATCCAGAGCTTGGCGTTTAAGTTTGAGCCCTTTGTGCCCTTTTGTCTCCAGTGTCTTCCGGGGTCGCTAAGGTAAAACCCCTCGAATTCTGAGTCTCCACTTGGTTGTGTAGAAGGCTTCGAGAGATTTATTCATTGTCTTTTTCCCTTACTTTTGTTTCTGATCGCCTCTTGAGTGCCATGATGGGTTCATTGCCATCTTTTGGTGCACTGTAAGGTTTCTGTATGTACTTAAGGTTTTAAATACTTGCAAGAGGGGGAACGCCACATCAAAAGCTCAAACTCATGATCCCCTTTGGGGACTCCTGCAATTTATATAGCTAAATATTATGGTCCTAGTTCAATTTTGTACATTGACTGGTGGCATGCATTTACCTAAAGAAATTTCAAAGCTCAGTGGCCATTAGGGCCTCATTTGATTCAAATAAATTAATCTTTCTGCAAAGTAAATTAGAAGCTAAGGGTTCTTGAATAAACAAATACACTGGGACTGGTTCCAGAATGAATTAGGCTCAGAAAGAATGAAACCAGTTTTTGTATGGTTGTTAGGAAGGAATCTGAGTCTTTTAAGCAGTAAAAATGTATAGGCCCCGTGGCAGAGTTCCTGCTAGAAATCTTTTTTTTAACATTTTACTGTTGTTTAGGTGACAGTTTACAGAGCAAACTAGTTTCCCATTCAACAGTTTATACACAGCTTGTTTTGTGCCATTGGTTACAAACCTTTGAATGTGTCAGCACTCTCCTCTCTCCCCTTCTTCCCTGGGTTCCCCATGCCCATTTGCCCAGCTTTCCTGCCCCTACCATCTCCTGAACTTTGCTTTTGAGAGAATGCTGCCCTGTAGGTCTCATATAGTCAATACATTCCTCACTGGTGTAACTGTTCATTTTATAAGCCTGTCAATTCTATGGCTATAATAAGATATCTGGGAGTGATTTCAGTTCCATGTTTGAAGGGTGTCTAAGGGACATAGTCTTGGGGGTTCCACCAGTCTCTATCAGACCAGTAAAAAACCTGTTGCCATCAAGTCAATTCCAACTCATAGTGACCCTGTAGGACAGAGTAGAACTACCCCATACAATTTCTGTGGAGAGCCTGGTGGATTCAAATTGCCAACAGTTTTGGTTAGCAGACATAGCTCTTAACCACCACGCCACCAGGGTTTCCTCAGACCAGTAGCTCTGGTGTTATTTATGAGTTTGAATTTTGTTCTGCATTTCTCTCCCACTTTGTCCATGACCTACTATTGTGATTCCAGTCAGAGCAGTCAGTAGTTGTAGCCAGGTATCATCTAGTTCTCCTGGTCTCAGGCTAGTGGAGGGCATGGTTCATGTGGTCCATTAGTCCTTGGACTAATTATCCCTGAATCTTTGGTTTTCTTCACTTTTCTTTGGTTTGAACAGGAAGAGACCAATTGTATCTTAGATGGTCTGCTAGGAATTTTGACTTCAGGAGACCAAAGTTTCAACCTATTCTTAACATCCTTAACATTCCTAACATAAATGAGCCTGATTTGCCCCCGTCTCCCAGGATGCTGGCTTCGGGTTCATGTTCAAAAGCAATATAAGCTGAATATACTAAAAGTAATTTGAAATATCAGGAGCCTTGGTGGCCCAGTAGTTAAGAGCTACAGCTGCTAAAAAAAAGACTAGCAGTTTGAACCCACCAGCAGCTCTTTGGAAATCCTATGGGGCAGTTCTACTCTGTCCTACAGGATCACTATGAGTCAGAATCAACTTGACAGCAATGGGTTTGGTTTTGGTTTTGGTTTTGGTTATCACTTTGGGAATATGAGTTCCCATCTGCTCATTTTTTTCCTGTCCCTTCCACTTCAAGAAAATGTGCTCTCATTTGTGTATTTGTGCTGTCTTTTCTTTTCTCTTTGGGAAATTTTTCTTTGGTGGTTAGAGTGGTTCTAGAATCTGTTTTTATGTTGAATTGGATCAATCTTATCAAAGAATTGCTCTAAGCTGGGTTGTTAATATTATGTGACATTGTATAAGCATGGTCTTTGAGCTGGCCTCAGACAGATGAGTTTATGTGGTTTTCTGTGTCATTTTGTTCTGAGAATTTTCCTCTGGTTTGGAGAATGGTATCTGTTATGTGACAGGTTGGGGACTGTGGCTGCTGTTTTTCATGGGTCTCTCTAAGAGGTCTTGGTTCTATTCTCTTCCAGGAAGGGCTGCTTCTCACACTTGGGCTTTCGCTGGCTCCTCTGGGATACTGATGCAGATTGGTTCACTGAGGGGTGCACTAGAGAAAAGGATGAGTTGTTCGTTTGGGTTGGCATAATGAGGGCTCCAGAGGGCAAAGGTTATTCTAAATTGCTTCTCTGAGGGATCCTATGGAGGATGTGGGAGATGGGGCTGTGGAAATATGGTGATTTCCCACCTCTACATGGTTTTCTTAAATTACAATTAGTTTAATGATAAATAAGCCTTTATATAATTTAATAGTCCAAATATTTCCAGGAATTAATGAAAGTGAATTTGTTCTGACAAATATTTTTATGTTCTGTAGTATGTCAATCTTAAAAGCAAAACTTTTCAATTAACTTAAGCTAGGTATTATTTAAGGAAATAATAATTTATTTAAGGAAAAGAGGTAATTTTGTCTTAAAATAAAATAGAAAAAGGGAGGCACACAACAGGCCTAGAGAAAAAAATTGGCTAGCGAAGATTTGATAGGTTTATTTACAAAAATGCTAAATAGCTTTGGTATTTACTGGGTAGATAAAAGGTTATAATAAAGAGAAAGCAGTATTACTTACCAGAAGAATAGTGAAGAATAAAAGGGAAATAATTTACTTATCTTTTGTCCTTCAAAATAACCAAGTCAACTTAAACATATGCAAATGAATTGAGATGACTAATTCTTTTCTCTGATCATGACCCAATGATAGGGAGGCCATGTAGCTCCAGGGAAGCTTTTGAAGGTCCTCTCCCAACTAAATGAAGACCTCTTAAGCAAAATTATGTAAGAAAAATCGTCTTACTACTAAAAACCCAAACCCGTTGCCATTGAGTCGATTCTGACTCATAGCGACCCTATAGGACAGACTAGAACTGCCCCATAGGGTTTCCAAGGAGCGGCTGGTGGATTCAAACTGCCAACATTTTGGTTAACAGCCAAACGCTTAACCACTGTGCCACCAGAGCTCCTGTCTTACTATGGTTATCAGAAATTATTATCCCCATCATAAAAGAACAGTAAACAAATTCTCTATTGTAGAAGAACTCTAAGAAGCTAACGGGTAATAATCACAAAGAAACACATCTGAAATGGCCTGGGGAAATGTTTCTGCCTCTAGCCAGAGTCTTAAAGTTATATCCATATCAATAAATTGGTCGGTTGAGCAGAGACTGTGATTTTCAAAACTAGTTGATGAAATCTTGAAGGACTAAAATTAGATTGGGGAAAATAAGGGAAATGGTAAAAATTTGAATGAAAACTTAGAATATTTAAATAAACTTTGTTTCAACAGTAATTACGTTTTGTGGTATACAGGCTTACAACGACTTCTAAGATCTTTTAGGTAACTTCCCTTTTAAAACCCGTTGCTGTCAAGTTAATTCCCACTCATAGTAACCCACAGGACAGAGCAGAACTGCTGCATAGAGTTTCCAAGGAGTGCCTGGTGGATTCGAACTGAACCGCGGACCTTTTGATTAGCAGCCATAGCTCTCAACCAGTATGCCACCAGGGATTCCTTAGGTAGCTTACTGATATTAAATTGAGTTAAGAGATATTTGTTATCATTTAAGTTTATATACTTTTGCTTTTTATGCCACAGAGTAAGGAGATATATATATATACATGGGTCAGCTAAGGAGTGTGTTCATTTTTGCCACTTAATGGGTTGTACTCTAAGAGCTATGCAACCACGACAAAGTTTAAACGGTTTATTAGAAAGGGAATTTTATTTGATATGGTCAAAGTTTTTATCTGTCTGACTAAAGTTTGATGGGCTAATTTATGAGATTTTTAAGGGGTTTAATGTCAAACAGTATATACACCTACTCCTCACTTATCAACTTGAGTAGCTTCCAAAGACGGGGTCATTATGTTAAAGTCGGTGTTATTTCCTGCCTGGCCTCCTCTTCTCCCCAGCCCCAGCCCTCCCAGCTGGGTAGCTGTGGCCCCTCTGTACCTGTGGTGGTCAGGAGTTTGGTTTTGCTCCGCTTGCTGGAATCCAAATCCATGCTGCAGGCTGCTGACTGGGCGTCCTCAGCAGCCCAGTGTCCCAGCTCAGGTTCCATGCTGCACTGGTGCAGGAAGTAGGGCAGCATGGGCTGGGCGGTGTGTGGCAGCCTTGGTCAGGGAGCAGCTCCACGGGTGCGAGAGCTGCCAGCTAACTTGAGCCCAGTCCCGGCACCCGCCAGCGAGTACCTGCATACAAGGCAAGCTTGGCGCAGAGGGTGGGGCACTTTGGAAGACAGCTGGGAGGAGGGAGAGGAGGAGCAAGCCGAGAGGAGCTGGAGCGTTGGGCACCCGTGGGCTCCCGACTGGGATTAAATACCCCGGAAGCAGTGCTGCTCCTCCCTCGTGTACTCAGGACAAGCTGTGCGTGTTGAAGGTGTGCATGTCAGCGGGGTCGTTAACACGCAAAATAAGACGATAGATTTTTTACTATTGTCTTAAATGCGTAATGACAGATAACATACGAAGGAGTAGGTGTACTTCACTGATTAAATCAATTAGAAGCCATAAAGTTCTTTTTAAACCAAAACTGTCAAATCAGTCCCATTTGTCCAAGAATTCATCATGGTCCCATGAACTTGAGATCTTATATAAAAATGCTTCTGAGACAGCAGTTTCTATGAGGACAATTTTTTTCTTCTTAAAAGCACAGCATATTTGAAATATTAGAAATTCAAGTTTTTTCTTGAAATTTGTTTCCTTATAAGTTGGAAGCTATTTTTAGTCTCTATAAACCAATCAAGTCAGACTGCCTTTAATTGTAGAGATCTCATAATTAATTTATTAATATACTCTGATGGTAGAATATTATTTCATACTTACACACAATGTCAAGTATAGGCTATTGTATTTGCAATTACAGACACCAAGACACACTGAAAGCTTGGAATTCTATTCTACAACCTTAAAACCCAGTCACTGTCAAGTCAATTCCATTGGGTTTTCAATGACTGAGTTTTGTTTTTTTTAATTGAACTTTAGATGAAGGTTTACAGAACAAACCAGCTTCTCATTAAACAGTTAGTACACATATTGTTTTATGGCATTGGTTAACAACCCCATGACACGTCAGTACTCTCCCTTCTCAACCTTGGGTTCCCTATTACCAGCTTTCCTGTCGACTCCTGCCTTCCAGTCCTTGCTCCTGGGCTGGTGTGCCCCTTTATTCTCGTTTTATCCTATGGGTCTGTCTAATCCTCAGCCAAAAGGTGAACCTCTGGAGTGACCTCATTACTGGGCTAAAAGGGTGTCTGGGGGCCATACTCTTGGGGTTTCTCCAGCCTCTGTCAGGCCAGTAAGTTTGGTCTTTTTTGTGAGTTAGAATTTTGTTCTACATTTTTCTCCAGCTCTGTCCAAGACCCTCTACTGTGATCCCTGTCAGAGCAGTCAGTGGTGGTAGCCGGGCCCGATCTAGTTGTAATGGACTCAGTCTGGTGGAGGCTCTGGTAATTGTGGTCTATTAGTCCTTTGGACTAATCTTTCCCTTGAGTCTTCAGTTTTCTTCATTTTCCCTTGCTCCGGAAGAGGTGAGACCAGTGGAGTATCTTAGATGGCCGCTGACAGGCTTTCAAGACCCCAGATGCTGCTCACCTAAGTAGAATGTAGAACATTTTCTTTATGAACTATGTTACGCCAATTGAGATAAATGTTCCCCGAGACAATGGTCCCCACAGCCCTCAGCCCAGCAATTCAGTCCCTAAGGGAGTTTGGATTTGTCCATGGAGCTTCCATGACCTTACCCTGAACAAGTTGTGCTGGCTTCCCCAGTACTGTATACTGTCTTACCCTTCACCATAATTACCACTTATCTATTTAGTATTTTTCCACCCCCACACCTCCCCTCCCTCATAACCATCAAAGATTATTTCTTTTTGTGTGTAAACCTTTTCATGAGTTTTTATAGTCGTGGTCTCATACAATATTTGTGCTTTTGTAACTGACTTATTTCACTCAGCATAATGCCCTCCAGATTCATCCATGTTGTGAGATACTTTGCAGATTGATCATTTTTCTTTATCGTTGGGTAGTATTCCATTGTATATACGTACCGTAGTTTATTTATCCGTTCATCTGTTGATGGGCATCTAGGTTGTTTCCATCTTTTTGCTACTGTGAACAATGCTGCAACAAACATGGGTGTGCATATGTCTATTCATGTGATGACACTTATTTCTCTAGGATATATTCCTAGGAGTGGGATTGCTGGGTCATATAGTATTTCTATTTCCAGCTTTCTAAGGAAGCGCCATATCATTTTCCAAAATGGTTGTGATGGTTAAGATTGTGTGTCAACTTGGCTGGGCCATGATTCTCAATGTTTTAATGTAATCACTCCCATGATTGAATATACTGTGAGTAGCCAATCAGATGAAAGGGAGTCTCCTTGGGGGTGTGGCATGCATCTGTATATAAGCAGACGTTCTGGCTTTTTGCTCTCTCTGGATCCTGTGGCTGCTTTCTGTCATCTCATCTCCTGTTCTTGGGACTTGAGCTGTCAGCTTATCTGCCGAACCTGGGATTCGTCGATCTGCACAGCCTGTGAGCAGGGGCCCTGCTCTCCGACCTGCCGATCTTGGGCTTGCCATCTTGGGCAGCTGTGTGACTTGGGAGAGGCCTCTACCCTGATTCACGGACTTCGGACGTTCTAGCCTCTACGATCATGTGAGCTGTTTCCTTGATATAATCTCTCTCTATATATATATATTTATACACTTTACTGGTTTTGCTTCTCTAGAGAACCCAGCCTAAGACAATGGTTGTACCATTTTGCATTCCCACCAGCAGTGCATAAGAGTTCTGATCTCCCTGCAGCCTCTCCAACGTTTGTTATTTTCTGTTTTTTTGATTTATGCCAGTATTGCTGAGGTGAGATGGTATCTCATTGTGGTTTTGATTTGCGTTTCCCTAATGACTAGTGATCGCGAGCATTTCCTCGTATGTCTGTTAGCCACTTGGATGTCTTCTTTGGTGAAGTGTCTGTTCATTTCCTTTGCCCATTTTTTAAATTAGATTTTTTGTCTTTTTATGGTAAAGGTGTTGGGTTTTACTGTAAATTTTAGCGATTAGACTTTGTCAGATGTGTAAATTTTTACCCAGTCTGTAGGTTCTCTTTTTACTCTTTTGGTGAAGTCTTTTGATGGGCATTAAGTGTTTAATTTTTAGAAGATCTCAGTTATCTAGCTTATTTTCTGGAGTTTGTGTGTTGTTATTTATGGTTTGTATCCTGTTAATGCCATGTATTAGGGTCTCTAGCATTGATCCTATTTTTTCTTCTATGATCTTTATAGTTTTTGGTTTTAGACTTAGGTCTTTGATCCATTTTGAATTAGTCTTTGTGTATGGTGTAAAGTTTGGGTCCTGTTTCATTTTTTTGCAGATGGATATCCAATTTTGCCAGCACCGTTTGTTAAACAGACTGTCAATGACTGATTGTTTTAAAATACACTGCCAGGCCTTCCTTCCAAGGCACCTCTAGGTGGACTCATACCTCCAACTTTTTGGTTAGTAGCCAAGCATGTTAACCATTTGCACCATGCAGGGATCTAAAATCAAACCAGTTGCCCTTGAATCATTCCCACTCATGGCGACCCTATGTGTGTCAGAGTAGGATTGTGTTCCATAGTTTTCAATGATCGATTTTTGGGGAGATCACCAGGCCTTTTTTCTGAGGCAGCTCTGGGTGGACTCGAACTGCCAACCTTTGGGTTAGCAGATGAGCGTGTTAGCCATTTTCACCACTCGGGGACTCCTCTACAACCTTAGCAATAGATAAAAGTAAACTCAGAAAATATAAACTCACCAGTCACAATATTTAAGGATGATTATCCTTCCCTGTGAGCATAAAATATTTTCATGATTTATTTGGATTTACAAACAATTAAACAGTGTTAACATAAAAATCATATTAAGCCAATGATAGAGATTGATTGACGTTTGTTTAATGTATAATTTGCAAAGCAGGGTAACATTTTGAATACGGAGTAAAAAATGTTCCAAAGAAGAGTGAACTTCCAAAGATTCTTATACTCCAGCTTATCTCTAGTAAAAGAATTTTTGGTTGGTAGAATTCCATACAGCATTGTCTTAAAGCATAAGTAAAATCATTACTGATTTACACACAAACAAAGCTCTAATCTGACCTTTGGAATTTCTGTTTCTGGAAACTGTACATAAATAATTCTCCAAAAGTGCACAATTCTTAAGGCAAAATAGTCTTTGCTAATTAGCTAGACTATTGTTTGACTTAAGAAGCCCTGGTTGCACAGTGGTTAAAGCACTCAGCAGCTAACCAAAACGTTGGCTGTTCCAACCAATCAGGTGCTCCATGGGAGAAAGATGTGGCAGTCTGCTTCTGTAAAGATTTACAGCCTTGGTGAGAGAGGTCCCCAGCTGCAGAAAATTCCACTGCCTCAGGCGGCTTGCTTGGCATGCCCCATAGCTTTACATTAACATCCTAGTTCCCCCTTTCCTTAACTACTGCCCTAAACTAGAGGAAATCAGTTGAAACTGGTTTAGGCGCCATGCTGACATTCTGGATAACCTTTTAGCTTATTAAGTACCTTATACATGGTACCTTCCCTGCCTCTGGATGGAGTTTAACTGCCATTTTCTGAATATGTGATACATGAAGATATATGTAAACCCTTTTGCACCTGCATAGTATGATTAAGAATGTTGCTGATATAAGTTGTATGAACTTCCTGCTTGTAAATCCCATAAAAGTAACCTTCCTTCTCACCCTTGCTGAGCAGTCTTGGTGGCAGCAGCCCTGACTGTTACTTTCCTTGTGCAATGAAATAAAAGCGCCTTTCTGATCTCCCACCTCAGTCTCTCATTTATTGGCTGAGACAAGTTGCGCCAAGTAAAACCTGGGATTTCCACCCAGCAACACTGGAAACCCTATGGAGCAGTTCTACTCTGTACTGTAAGGTTGCTATGAGTCAGAATCAACCTGACGGCCGTGGGTCTGGTTTTGGGTTTTATTGTTTGAGATAAAGGTGACTCAGGAGACCAGTTTCCTCAAAGCTCAAGGTTCAAAGATCATCTCGGGGAAATAGCTTGTGTGGGTCACTTCAGCCTCCATGGAACCCAGAAATCTGGGTTCCATGAGAATTAAACTTTATTTCCCAACAGACAAACAAAAGGAATCTTAACAAACAAAATTATCTGCCATATTCCAACCAGCAGAGAATGGATTCCCTTCAAGTCAATGGAGGTCACCATTTCAGCTCATAAAACCACATTTTCAATCATTTCTGCCACCAATGGGGAATTATTTACTATGTGAAAGACAGAACTGGAACCAAACTTGGGCAAGAACCAGAAACAAAAACAAAACACAAAGTCAGTGAGAGGTAGACTTCTGGCATGGCAATGCAAGGAGCTCTGTGCACCTGCTTTCCAGTGAAACTGGTGAAATTTATAAAAAGAAAACAACCACTTAAAGCCTCTGGAAATGATTCTGAGGGCACGCAGCAAATGAAGAAACATCTACTCAAGAAACTCTACAAAAATCAATAAGAAAGGCAAGTGTATGTGATATTTGAACCAAGACCACTCCCTTCCTCATCCCTTTCCAGCTCAGCAAGGTGGAGACTTTACTTCAGATTGTTGCAGCCAGGAAGACAGATCTCCCTCTCACCAAGCCCTCAGTCAGAGGACTTTGTTCTTGGGAGGAGAAAGATGTTTGCATTTCTCATCCTGCTCCCAGCCATGTGTTGTTGAAGCTAAACCCTGCATGAGTGTAGTTGAGAGGCAGGGGCTCCCTTCTTACACTTAGTCCCTATATATGGAACGGAGGCTTTACCTTAAGCCCTTGGCAAACTGAGAATACTGGGAACCTGGTTACCCTTGCCCTGTCTCCTGAGATGGTGGGTTCATTTTAGGAGATGCAAGCCTAGAGGCCCTCAGGATACTACCTCCCCACTCTACTGAGCGCTCAGCATCTAGAGCAAGGATATCACATAGAGAGAAGTTTGCCATTAAACTGCCCCCAGCCCCAGAGGAATGGATCAGAGATTTTGACTGGAGGGAAAAGCAGCCATAAAACAGACAGCTCCTAATCTCCTTCCAAAGGAGCTGACTTCATTTGCAGCAGAGTGAGAAGTTCAAGCATAAGTGTGCTCTCAAAACAGTGGAGGTTGTGGTAAAAGGCATTTGAGAGAAGATTCAAGATGCAGGCTAAACTGTAGACCAGTTAGTCTGTAGGAGAGTTGGGGAATAAGACAGCTGGGAGGAACTCTCCTGGGGTCAGAACAAATACCAAGCACTGACCTCAGAAACTGTTCTTTCACAGAAGCCAGAATGTTATTGGATTAACTTGTAGATCAATTTATGTCCCAGGGCATTGTTTAAAACAACAGAGCAATTACCCAGCAATTAGTGGAATTTAACAGCTGGGTGAAGTCAGGGAAAGAGAGGAAGAGAGCCCTACCAAAACCACTGTCATTCACAGTCAAGTTGAGTGTGAGCATACCCAAAGCTACACCTCTATGAGGAGCAGCGTCATAGGCTTAACACTGTTGGTGGAGGCGGAGAGGTAGACTTCATGAAAATAATCCAGCCAGTCACTAAACAAATAACAATAACAAGTGCTGGAGAAAATGAGGGGACCTGTACCCAGAGTTTCTACTATATACTATCTAAAATGTCCGATTCTGAACAAAAAATTATGGGGCACACAAAGAAAGTAGACCCATACAAGGGGGAGGGGGATCAAGCAACAGAAACTGCCTATGAGAGTGACCAGTTGCCAAATTTATCAGAAAAAAAAGTTCAGGTTAGCCATTATAAACATACTCACAGAAAAAAAGAGGGAGATGCAGAGAGTCAGTGAAGGTTGATTGGCATTTCTCAAACTGAAAGAATTGAAGAAAAATTCAACCCTCGAGTTGCACTGCTGAAAGATTCTGTGGGCAAAAAAATCAAATAATGCAGAAAGCATCAAAAGAAGGTGGAAGGAATACACAGACACTGTACTAAAAAGAATTGGTTGTTGCTCAGCCATTTCAGGAGGTAACATATGATCAAGAACTTCTGGTACTGAAGGAAGAGGTCCAAGCTGCACTGAAGGCATTGATGAAAAACAAGGCTCCAGGAATTGATGGAATACCAATTAAAATCCTTCAACAAACAGATGCAACATTGGAAGCACGTAGTCATCTATGTTAACAAGTTTGGAAGACAGCTACCTGGCCAACCAACTAAAAGAGATCCATATTTGTACCCACTCTAACAAAAGGCAATCAGACAGTATGCAGAAGTTATCGAACACTATCATTAATATCACATACTAACAAAGTTTTGCTGAAGATAATTCAGAAACGACCGCAGCAATACATCAGTTGGGAACTATCAGGTTCAGAAGACGGTGTAGAGAAAAGGATATCATTGCTGATGTCAGATAGATCTTGGCTGAAAGCAAAGAATACCAGAAAGATGTTTACTTGTGTTTTATTGACTACTTGAAGGCATTCAACTGTGTGGATCATAACAAATTATGGATAACATTACAAAGAATGGGAATTCCAGAACACTTAATTGTGCTCACGTGGAACCTGTACGTGGATCAAGAGGGTACTGTGTGGTTTAAAATTGGAAAAGGTGTGTGGCAGAGTTGTATCCTTTCACTTTATTTATTCAGTCTGTATGCTGAACAAATAATCCTGCCCAAATGTCAGCTGTTTTAGTTATCTAGTGCTGCTATAACAGAAATACCACAAGTGGATGGCTTTAACAAAGAGAAATTTATTCTCTCACAGTCTAGGAGGCTAGAAGTCTGAATTCAGGGTGCTAGCTCCCAGGAAAGGCTTTCTCTCTCTGTTGGCTCTGGCAAGGAGGTCCTTGTCATCAATCCTCCCCAAGTGAAGAGCTTCTCAGCACAGGGAAGCCAGGTCCAAAGGACACACTATTCTCCTGGCTCTTGTTTCTTGGTGGTGTGAGGTCCCCCATCTCTCTGCTCACTTCTGTCTTTTATATCTCAAAATAGACTGGCTTAAGACACAGTCTAATCTTGTAGATTAGGTCCTGCCTCATTAACACAACTGCCTTTAATCTTGCCTCATTAACATTGTAGAGGTAGGATTTACAACACATAGGAAAATCACATCAGATGACAAAATGGTGGACAATCACACAATACTGGAATCGTGGCCTAGCCAAGTTGACGCATATTCTTGGGGGACACAATTCAATCCATGACAGCAGCTATTAAGAAAATAAAATGGTTTATTTATCCAGGCACAGCTGTTGCTGAGGTTAAAAAATAATAATAACAGATAATCAGGCACT
Organism: Trichechus manatus latirostris; assembly: GCF_000243295.1. Classification (NCBI taxonomy): domain Eukaryota; kingdom Metazoa; phylum Chordata; class Mammalia; order Sirenia; family Trichechidae; genus Trichechus; species Trichechus manatus. The sequence goes on from NW_004444120.1 coordinate 3,181,091, forward strand.
GTAATCTGAGTGTTTCCAAAAGATACCTCACCCCAGATGTCAATGATTTTAGATATAGAACAATGGGATTTGCAAGAAAAATTTGATAACCAACTTAACTAAAATGCTGCTTAACTTGTATTTCAGAAAATACTGAACCTAACAAAGAGTGGCTTAAATCATAATAGAATGGCAGACTCTTAGGCAATTTTATGATTTAAATGAGTTATAAATATAGAATCTCTGAATGAATGATGATGAGGCACCTCTGGAAAGGATGATATAGTGTCACACATTGGGAGAAGGCAAAGATCAAAACTTTTTGTGGACAATTTGATACTGACTGTGACTGAACATACTGAGCTCTAAGAAACCAGGACACCACTAATTCCACTGGTCAGAATAGGGGCTTAGAGATAACATATGATAATTGGAACTCTAATTTGAATTTGTTACACAGTTGGCCCAATCAGATTCTGAACTCATCCTAGTATTTCAGGTAATCTTTGCTTAAAACTTCATGGCTGATTAATTAGTTGGATGGTATCACTTACACTGTGGTTGTCAATCATTCCTGACGTGGCTCTTGCTCAATGGGCTCATGCGCAAAGTAGCAATGGTAGCAATGAAGGAGGTTATCATGAGTTTATAACTTGGATGTCTCTTCACCAAGGCTAACTTTTCTGTAGCATTGCTTAAGTTCTAATTTGCCAGAAACAGTGATCGGTAAACAACCATACTTTAAAGGAAATACATCTCCCTAACTGTAGAGCAACTTCACTGAGCTCCTCCTGACATGTACAGGGCAATGTTTTGTCCTCACTTAGACTCACTCTGGTTGTGTGTTTGTCTCCATGCTTATAAGTGCCATCGTCTATAAACTTCTAAATGCATTGTATACCACTATGGCATTCCATCCACATTGCCTCAGATCATTCTTCACAGCAAAAGAAATGAAGCCGAATCCCATAGAATTTATTGCTATCCTACTCTCTTGTGTCCACAAATTGGCCATATTTTAAAGTAAACTATTTTATTGAAAATTTAACCATGGTATCAGATTGAGAACCTCATTTTTCACAGTTAAAATCCTGTATTGCAGAATGTGGTCTATGTTCAGAACCAGTGACCAGCAGTGATACTTTCTCTCGTATAGTAAAGAATAAGATTCTAGGAGGCACTGCTCATAATCAGACTTAATAACCCACTTGTAGAATTTGTCTTCTGAATTTATAACCATGGGATTTCTGCGCTTAAGTTTTAGTATCCAACAGAACAATGGGATGTGGTAACAGTGGAAATAAATTTGAAGTAGAAACTGCCGCTGGCTATTTCAGACCCCTTATGCCACTAAAACAAGAGGCAGAAAAGGATGTAAAGACTTTAGCTGGAGTTGGATGATGGATCTTGATTATAAAGGAGAAATGAAAAGTATAGAAAGAATCCTAGGAAACTTCTAGGGTCATCTCCTTTTACTATTGTCTAGTGGTACCAGAGATCTCTACAGGCAGAACACAAATGATTCATCACCCTCAGAAACGAAGGTGTGAGTCACTTTACTGGGTGTAGGGGAGACGAGAGGGGGGAAAGAGTATGTGAAGGAGAGAAGGGAAGGGAGGAACAGAATCAGACAAGCTTAAATGCTGACAGAAGTCAAGCAGCATAGTCTAGGTAAAGGGCCAGGTAAGTCATAATCATAAATACTAGCTACTACCTCACAACCAGTTGCAGACATGAGGGCTGCAACCATAGTCCCCACTTCAAATGTATTGTTTTTGCTATTTTGGTTGGTTACTAATTGTAGTAGAGATTACTAATTGTCCTCTACCATCTGTTTCTCGTCTTCTTCATTGTAACAGAACACTCAATTTTATCTAGGCACATAATTACCTAAAATAAAGACTGTTTTTCCTTGTCTCTCTTTCAGCTAAGTATGACCATATGACTAAGGTCTTACCAGTGGAACGTAAGCAGAAATATTATTGGTGAAAATCCTTAAAGGGAGGGGACACACTATTTTTTCACTTCTTCCTCTTTCTTGCTGAACGAAACATTGTAATGTATGTTTGCTATATTATTTGAGAATATTCAATTCTGCCATAGAGGGTAAGACAAACAAATGAGATCTCTGAAACTCGTATGTGTTAAGCCTAGGTACTAGGTAAGGTAGTAGCTTATGAGATATAGATAAAACTCATAGAATGTGTTAAGTATACATAATGTATAAGCAAGTAGCTTGTAGATATAGGCAAAATTCATAAAATGTATTAAATATAAATTTTAAGTAAGTTAGTAACTTATAAGACATGTTAAAGTCAGATATAATAAATGGAGTATGTGATAGGACAAACAAGAATGCTATTTATAGGTAGAAAGGGGTGGAAAGATCAAATCACAAGGTAAAGATATACCTCTAGACTGACAGCTATGCCATCCCTAAATTGGCTCCTGTGGTAGGCAGAATTGTAAAACAACCCCCAAAATTTCTGACCGCTGGTGTACACACATCTCCTCCCAGTTATTTAATCAACCACTAATGTAGATGTTGTTGTGAAGGGATTTTGTAGATGGAATTAAGGTCCCAAATCAGTTGTTAAAATAGATTATTCTGGTGGGCCTGACCTAACCTCATGAGTTCTTTAAATCTGGGTCTAACAGTCAGAGACAGAAATTTCCTGTCAGAGATTCAAAACATGAGAAGGAGTTGATGCACTATTGCAGCCTTGAAGATGGAGAGGGCTTCATGGCAAGAAATGTGAGCAGCCTGTAGGAGATAAGAGTGGCCCCCAGCTGACAGCCATGAAGGAAACGGGGACCTCAGTTCCACCACTTCAGGGAAGTGAATTCTGCCAATCAGAATGAGCTTGTGTGATGGTTAAGATTGTGTGTCAACTTGGCTGGGCCATGATTCTGTGTTTTAATGTAATCACTCCCATGATTGAATATACTGTGAGTAGCCAATCAGATGAAAGGGAGTCTCCTTGGGGGTGTGGCACGCATCTGTATATAAGCAGACATTCTGGCTTTTTGCTCTCTCTGGATCCTGCAGCTGCTTCCTGTCATCTCATCTTCTGTTCTTGGGACTTGAGCTGTCAGCTTATCTGCCAAACCTGGGATTCGTCAGTCTGCACAGCCTGTGAGTGGGAGCCCTGCTCTCCGACCTGCCGATCTTGGGCTTGCCATCTTGGGCAGCTGTGTGACTTGGGAGGGGCCTCTACCCTGATCCATGGACTTGGGATGTTCTAGCCTCTACAATTGAGTGAGCTGTTTCCTTGATATAAGCTCTCTCTATATATATATTTATACACTTTACTGGTTTTGCTTCTCTAGAGAACCCAGCCTAAGACAGCGTGGAAGCAGATTTTCACCCAGAGCCTCCAGGCAAGAACTCAGTCTAACTGGCACCATGATTTCAGCTGTGTGATAACCTTGAGCAGAGAACCCAATCCTACAGTGCCAAATTTCTAACCTACAGAACTTTGAGCTAATAAATGAGTATTGTTTTAAGCTCCTTAAACTCATGGTAATTTGTTACACAGCAACAGAAAACTAATACAGCTACCCATTAGTAATACTCATCATGGTCTCATTATGTCCCCACATTTGCTCTGCCCTACAAACATTATCAGGAGGGACCAATCCCTGGAGAGGGACATCATGCTTGGTAAGGTAGAGAGGGTCAGCAAAAGCGAGAAGAATCCTTGATGAGATGGATTGACACAGTGGCTACAACAGTAGACTCAAATATAGCAACGATCATGAGGATGGTGCAGGACCGGACAGTGTTTCGTTCTGTTGTACATAGGGTTGCTTTGAGTCAGAACCAACTTGACGGTACTTAACAACAACAACAGAAACACAAACATAGATAGCAACCATAGATGTTCTGCAGGGTAATTAGTGAGCTACATTTGTAGCCAGGCACACTCACTCTTGCTTCTTGATAGTAAAGCAAATAAGTGTGTTGGTTCCACACACTTTCTGTTTGTCGAGCTTCCTTGCTCAAATTCCAATTCTGCTTCTCATAACTATACCATCAAAAGGGGAATACTGATGTGGCAGAGAGAAAAATTGGACTTATAAACATTACATAACCCAGGATTTTATCTTAAGTGTGTTAATCTATTGTCCTATCTGTTATGGATTGAACCGTGTCCCCAAAAATATGTACTTGTGGTTATAATCCCTGTACCTGTGGTTATAATCCCATTTGGAAATGGGTTTTCTTTGTTACGTTCATGAAGCAGTATTAGTGAAGGGTGTGTCTTAAATAAATATCTTTTGAGATATTAAAAGAGCAGATTGAGCAAGCAACTAAGCAAGTAAGAAGAGATGGGGGAAGATAGATGCCATGCCACATGAGATCTCCAAGAAACAGAAGTTGAAAAGACACAAGGACTTCTCCCAGAGCCAACGGAGAGAGAAAGACTTGCCCTAGAGCCAGCGCCCTGAATTTGGATTTCTACCCTCCTAAACTGTGAGAAAATAAATTTCTGTTTCTTAAAGCCACCCATTTGTGGTATTTCTGTTATAGCAGCACTAGATAACTAAGATACCATCTTTTTCTCTTTTCTTAATCCTCGTTTTTCACTATGAATTTTAAACTGATTTAATAAACCACATAATTTGAACATCTTTATTTGATCTACAAGCCTTTCTGTTCCATTACCTCTGTAATAGCTTGCATAGTAGTGTCCTTAGAGGCTACTGTTCCAGCAAGGTAATTTCCCATGTGACAAATGTGGACATGATGGCTGGCTCTCAAACAGTCATATCAGATCCATGAGGATATTCCTGCTGAGGATAGAGTAGGAGTAAGAAAGAAGGAGAAATAATTTAGAAGGAGCCCAGGTCCCTTACACAATGGAGGGCCATCTCAGTCCTGGATTGCTTACCTCTTTTTATACGTGAGAGAAATAAACTTCTATCTTTTTAAGTCAGTATTATTGTTGATTTTCTGTCACAGCTGAACCTAGCTCTTCTTGGCGCACTAATCTTTCATGTTTCCTCCACTATTTTAAACACAGTCATGTGCCACATAACATCTGCTCAGGCAACATCTGACTACACATGCATCCAGGTCCCATAATGTTATAATAGAGTTCAGAAATCTTGATTAGAGAATGGGACAAAGCAGACATAACTGGACATAGCAAACGCAACAGCTTCCCAAATGCAACACGCATATCTCATGACTCTCCAATACAAAGAGATTGTGCTGACAGGTGTATAATGGTACAGTTTGTAACCCAGGGACTGCCTGTAATATGGTGTTCACACAACATCCAAATCACATAACATCCTATTTCACAGAACCTGTCATGGACATTAAGCAACATGTGACTGTACTTGATTTTCAAAATGTGGTCTAAGGCTCATCAAAATGATTTGAACTACTTGTTAAAAATTTAATTTCTTAGATGCTATCTCAGTGTCTATGCTGGCATCCAGGAATCTGAATTATTGATGAGTCTCCTTTGGTTTTCCTATGCCACTAATTATTGTAAACCACTGATAAATAGAAATTTTTTATGGTGCTTACATTTAGAATTTAGTCCAGAAGCTAAAGAATGGCAAGGAGTAAAGTCTGGATAGGTCCCCGAAGGAACTAGGGAACTAATATAAAATAACTGAAGACTGGACCAAAAGGAAAAACAAATTTGAAAATCACCTTTTGCATTAGTTTCATGTTGATGCTGTAACAAATTACTACAATTTTGGTGGCTTGAAACAACAGCAATTAATTCTTTCGTATTTCTGGAGGTCAGAAGTCCAAAATCCAGGTGTTACCAGGGCCATGTTACCACCAGAGGTTCTGGGGTAGAATCAGTTCTTTGCCTCTTCTAGATTCTGGTGTCGGCCTCGTATTCCTTGTCATTCTTTTGTTTGCGGCCTTATCACTCCAATCTCTGCCTCTATCTTCACATTACCCTCTTCTCTGTGACTTTCTAATCTCTCTTTGCCTTGCCCTTATAAGGATACATGTGATTGCATTTAAAGTACACACGAATAGTCAACGATAAGCTCCTCCTCTGCAGATCCTTAACTTAATCACATCTTTTGCCATTTAAGGTAATAGTTACTTTTTTGCTATATGAGGTAATATTCACAAGTTCTGGGATTAGGAAGAGAATATATCTTTTAGCGCCATTTTTTCTCCCTCCTACAGTTTACCCTCTGGCCTCAAAGATTCACATCTGTCTCATATGCAAAGCACATTTACCCCATTTCATCCTCCCGAAAAGTCTCAGTGCAATACAGTATCAGCTCAAGTTCAAAATCTCATCTAAATATCATTACTTGACTTCCGGCAACATGGCGCTCTAGGCAGAAGCACCACACCGTCCCTCCCCAGCAAAGATCCGAAAAACTAAGCCAAAGAGAGAAAACAGCAACCCTGAAACCCTAAACATCAAATTAAGAGATAAAGAACTCAGCCAAGCATCAAATGGAATAAGAAACTGACAGAGAACAGAGAGCGAGGAGACATACATGCAGAGGTCCCCTATCAGCTAATGCAGCTCAGATCCACCATCTTGGACCCCTATCAGAGACCAGCAAATAGGAGGTAAGAGAAAACAGCTTCACGGAGCTTCCAGCAGAAGACAGAACAACTGGTAAACAGTGATATACACTTTACCACCCCCCTACCCTTCTTCATCCCCACGCAGCGTCCTCTGCTTCCTGTGGTGACAGTCTCTTGGCCAGGAAGCACCAGCTGCTTGGATTGCACCCACCTGCACTGGCCGACGCCCTGAGTGTCATTTGTTGGCTGCTGGTGTTGCTTTTTTCCACTTCTTTTGATTTCTTCCTTATCTCTCAACACCTCCCCCTCTTTCGCTCAAATACCTGGCTCCGTGCACCATCTTTGCTTCTTCCCGAGGGGCTGTGGAGCTCTGCTTGAGTGTGGATCTGCTTCCTGGTCTGTGCTGTCACGCTGGTGGGATCCTGGAGCTTTTGTTTGTTTGTTTTCTTTTTCTTTTCTCGAGTTGGGATCCTGTTTTGGCCGGCAGTGCCACACGGCTTGGGACCTATCCCCTCAGCTTGCGCAGACACGCAGAGGGATCCCCGACAGCATTTCTTTTCTCATGTTCTTTTTTTTTTTTTTCTGTCTTTTTTGGGGGGGTTTCTTGTTCTTCTTTTTTAAAATTTGTTTTGTTTTCTTTTCCCTATTTTTCCCTTTTTGTCTTTCTTCATTACTCAGTTTCTTGTCTCTCTATACCTTCCTTCTCTTCCTGTCACCTGAATACCTGGATCCGTGTGACACCTCTATGCCTTCTAGCCAGGCTGTACTTCAACACCTGGGAACAACTTCCCCAGACCTCGTAGCCACACAGGTGGGATCGCTAGGAGCTTTTCTTTTTTCTTTCTAATTTTTATTTATTCATTCTTTTCTTTTTTTTCTTCTCCTTCTTCCCCTTTTTGTTTTTCTCCATTTCATAGTCTCTCATCTCTCCACTCCAATGGCAAGCTCCCCTAGTACTCTTTTTTGTTTGTTTGTATGTTTTTGGCCCCTGTTCCTCTCTCCTCTCTCCCAAAACCATCTGTCTTAGGCTGGGTTCTCTAGAGAAGCAAAACCAGTACAGCGTATAAATATATATAGAGAGAGATTTATATCAAGGAAATAGCTCATGCAATTGTAGAGGCTAAAACGTCCGAAGTCCACAGATCAGGTTAGAGGCCTCTCCCAGTTCACGTAGCCGCAGGAGCTGGTGAACCCAAGGTCGGCAGGTCGGAGAGGGGCTCCCGCTCACAGGCTGTGAAGGTCAATCAAGTCTAAGATCAACAGACAAGACCACAAGGTTTCTCCTGATTCACGTAACTGTAGGGGCTGGCGAACCCAAGGTCAGCAGGTCAGGGAAATGGACTCTTGCTTGCAGGCTGAGACGTTCGACAAATTCCAAGATCAACAGGTAAGCTGCTAGCTCAAGTCCCATGAACTGTAGGTGAGACAATAAAAGGCAACTGCTGAGTCTGGAACAAGCCAAAAAACTTGGCAAGTTGAGCAGGCAGAAAGTAACCAGCAGAAGGCAGAGAGATGAAACTGAGAGGGCAGTGAGCTGCCACAGGCCCTGCCTCCACCAGTACCACTCAGCAAATTCCATCATAGGGGTGATCACAACATTATACAACTGCTAAAATACTGAGAATAATGGTCTAGCCAAGTTGACATACCATCCTAACCATCACACCATCTTAGCTCCACACATCACAATCTGCCCGCTCCATCCTGCCTACCTGCACTGTGCGCTTAACATCACACCACCAAGCAGCACAGGCACGGCCTCCAGAACATGTCCTGCACTGATTACCGGTCTGCCCTAGTGACTGTAGTAAGTGCCACCAACAACCCATCCAAGCAACTTCTCTTCAGCTAGACCTCCCTGCTGTACCATATCTGAGCGACTGACCCTACCAACTGGAGAAAGAGCTGAAAAGTATCATGCCCACAGACGAGCAAACAACAAAGAACACACAGCCTGCCTGCTCAGACATAGCCAAATTTTTTTAAAAAAGGACAAAACAAACAAATCTACCGTCAATAAACGAGAAAAATAACTACTGAATGCCCCGAAGACAGCAGAAAAGTCAAAACATTTACAAAAACAGGACAAGATGGTTCCAGTAGGCATCCAAAATAAAACACCAGATGACT
>NW_004444120.1:3191303-3216368 GCF_000243295.1 Trichechus manatus latirostris
GTTCAGCCGGGGATTGGACAGCCCCATAAAACAAAACAGGACTAATGAGGCACAGCAGTCCAGGGACAAGGTCTAGAAGGCAGAAGGGGACAGGAAAGCTGGCGATAGGGAACCCAAGGTTAAGTAAGCACATGTAGTAGAGTTCTTAACCATTGTCATAGGGCAATATGTGTACTAACTGTTTAAAGAGAAACTATTTTTTTCTGTAAACCTTTAATCTAAAGTGAGAATAGCAGTACAACTGGATGAACTTAATCAACATCACTGAATCGTACATGTACAAATTTTTGAAATGGTGTATCTTTGGCTATGTATATTTTCACCAAAAAAAAGGTCGAGAAGGGAGAGGGTTGACATGTCATGGGGCTGTTAACCAATGTCATAAAACAATATGTGTACTGACTATTTAGTGAGAAACTGTCTGTTCTGTAAACCTTCATCTAAAGTACAATTTAAAAAAATATATCATTACTCAAAAGTCCCATATCTCATCATCTAAATCAGGACTGTGTGGCACTCTGTATGATCCAGCCTGGGAGAAATTCCCCTCCATTTGTGGACCTCTGAAACTAAAAAACAAGTTATCTGCTTCCAAAAAAAAAAAAAAACAATGGTGGCACAGGCATATAATAACAATTATAGGCATTCTCATTTCAAAAGGGAAGGAATAAAGGGGTCACTGGGCACAGTGGTTAAGAGCTTGGCTGCTATCCAAAAGGTCAGCAGTTTGAATCCACCAGCTGCTCCTTGGAAACCCTACAGGACAGTTCTACTCTGTCCTGCAGGGTTGCTATGAGTAAGAATTAACTCAATGGCAACAAGTTTGGTTTTTTCACTTGGTCTTAAGCAAGTATGAAATCAAGCAGGGGAAATTCTATTAGGTTTCTAGGCCTGGAAATAATCTTATTTAGCTCAAGGTTCTGCCATCTGAGACCATGGTCTAGGCCTCAGTTTCTGTGCCTGTGGCTTAGGCTTCTGCCTCTGCTGGCCTGTGAGTGAGCCTTCCTTTTTCTTAAAGGGTAGCACGTGTTTGCCGCTGAATAATTTTATCAGTCTTATTTTTACCTGTAGAATTTTGGGATTCACACATCCTTTCATTTTGTCCATTTCAGTCCAAGCTGGTAGTATTTCTGCTGATACAACATTCTCAAAATCCTTATGGGTCTCCCACATATTTCACAGGTATTCACACCATTATACAGAGTGTCATCCACAGATCTTACCTGGATAATCCCAATTCTATTCCTGGCTTTTGCTGAGATGATTGAATGGATTCATGAATCACACACCCAATCTCAAAAAGCTATATCCTTGGCCTTCTCTCTACAGTATGCTTTTCTTACAGTGAATCTCCTAATTTTAGCATTCTGTGCAATCTAGATAGTTTTAGAATTTCTCAAATCATGAAATGCTGATTCCTTTTTGTTTAGTAGTTCCTTTCTCAATTTATCTCCTTCCTCTTGCATTTTACTATAAGCAGCAAGAAAAACAACAAGGCCACATGTTCCATAATTTGCTTGGAAATGTCCGCAGTTAAATGTCCAAGTTCCACACAACTATAGGAAGGGGTCACAATTCAGCCAAGTTTCTGCCACTATATTACAAGGATCAGCTTTCCTCCAATTTCTAATAGGATGTTCCTCATTTCCTTCTGATCCCACATCAAAAGCATCTTTAACATTTGTATTTCTACCTACAATCTGTTCATGATAATATGTATATCCTCCAGGATATACATGTTCTCTACCTTGCTTCTCACTTCCTTTTGAGCCCCACCAGAAGTGTCTTTAACATCCATATTTTACCAATAGTCTGTTCAAGGCAATCTAGATTTTTTAAATCATGCGTCTCAAAATTCTTCCAGCCTCTACCTATTATCCAATTCCAAAGCCACTCCCACTTTTTAAGTATTTGTTAGAGCAGCATCCCATTTCCCAGTACCAACATCTGTATTATTTTCCTGCAGCTGCTATAACAAAGTACTATAATCCTGGTGGCTTAAAACAAGAGAAAGGTATTCTCTTACAGTTCTGGATGTCAGAGGTCCAAAATCAAAGTGTTGGCAGGGTCATGCTCCTTCTGGATGCTCTGGGGTAGAGTCAGTTCCTTGCATCTTCTAGCTTCTGGAGGATGCTTGGCATTCCTTGGCTTCTGCCTCTCTCCACATCGCTCCAATCTCTGCCTCTCTTCACAAAACCCTCTCTTCTACACGTATTTGTCCAATCTGTCTCTGTCTCTCTCATAAGGATACATGTGATTGCACTTTGGACCCACCTAGAAATCCCCAGAACATCCTTAACTTAATTACATTTTTTGCCATAGAAGTTAATATTCAGTCTTTTGCTATATAAGGTAATATTTGCAGGTTCTAGGGATTATGAAGTGAATGTGTCTTGGGGGGCATTTTTTATTGTTTAACATAGCTCTTAATATCACTTTTAGAGAGAGTAATTGTTCCTACCTATTGTGGAAGGGTTGAACATATTTGTAGTTTTTTATGTGATAGTAGGTCATCTTTGAAATTATAAGGAGACTTGCATGCACTACATCCAAGAAGTGAAATATATTGCACATAAAAGTCCTACTAGCTGCTGCACCCACTGTCCTCTTTTAACACATATAAGTTCTGCTCAGGGAAACTGCCTTGAATGACATTGGAATATTACCGATGAGACCAGGGTAGGTACATGATTCAAGGAAACTTAGATTGCAACTGGTGAGATGATTCATAGGGGTGATTGTGATTATCTAAGATACTAGTTTCCTCTGTGATTTGGACTGTGGAGTTTTAAATATGAAGATGATTGGCCAGCTAGTAGAGAGATTTAGATTTAGTAAGTCTATGTTGGGACCTGAGCTGTCTATTTTTTATCAGCTTTCCAGTAATTCTTTTGTGAATCATAATAGGAGAGCCTCTGTTGTATTGAAAGGATTACGACATATTGAATCAAGTATTTAAGTCCTGTCCCTACAACTTACTAGCTCTGTGATTGCCGCTTAATCTTTCTGATTCTTAATTTCCTCGACTATGAAAATAACTTCTACCTATCAGTGTTGTGAAGATGACATGACACAATATATTTAAAGTACCTGGTGTTCCCTAGTGGTTTAGTACTAGACACGATGAAAACCCTCTGTAAACGGAATATAATAAGAGCTTTAATGACATTTCTGAAGAGAAACAGATGGGGTGAATAAAACTACAAATATGGTGAAGTCACAAAGCTTAAGAAATTTGACAAATTCTTACAGTGTTTTTGTACTTCTACTTATAAAATAATATCAGGAGCCCTGTAGTTCACATTCACTCCAGCTCAACATATGTAATTTCATTAAAATTGCTCTTCCTATCAGGTGTAATTAGACTGTAATAATGAGAGATAATAAAATTTTGTTCAGGACCCTCCTTGTCTTTGGTTAGAAATTTGCATTTCTGGCCATCTGTAGATTGCAGACCCTATGTTACTCTGTCTCGGTATCATTGGGGCATTTCTTGGTGATATATGATAGTGATATTATACTTCAGCCCTAAATGACATTGACAAGACTGTTTTCATGTAATGGGGGAGGGCATTACTATGAGTCCAGCCTCATAGAGTTCTTCAAAGATAGACAAAGGTAAATCTAGACCAGGAAGCTCTGGATTAGTCCTTACTGCCTCACTAGTACCATACTCAGATTTGTTATAACTAACATGCATTCTTAAAAAACCTTTTATTATGCAAAACTGTGCCCTAAAAATACTCACTCAAAACGTATACAACCTTTTAACAAAAGCATTAGCAAAAAAAAGCTAATAAAATAATGTTATGCTTTTGTTAGCTGCCATCATCAAGTCGGTTCCAACTCATAGCAACCCCATGTACAACCGACTGAAATACTGCCCAGTCTTGTGCCATCCTCACAAGCATTGCTATGTTTAAACCCATTGTTGCAGCCACTGTGGCAAATATAATAGCACAGTTAAAAAGATGGATTAAATTCCTAATACATAAATACTGCAGAAAATATAGGACTTTACCTTAAAAAAAAAACAGGCACACAAAAAAGGTGAAGGTAGCTTGAAGGAAGGAACTGTAGGAAAGATCTTAAGGTTTTAAATTATGGAGACAAGGACAGAGCTATATTATCATCAAAATTTTCAGGTGGAGAAACTATTGCAGGCTTTTATAAAATGTAGCTATGCCAGAGACTTTGGTTCATTTTATTATTTGTTTATTTTTTTGCACAAGCTCAGAGGAGAACTGCACAGTAAACACTTTTAAGACAGGGCCCGTGGCCAAGCAGAGCTAAACAGAAGAACTTGTGATGTATGTACATCTTGCACGCTAGTCTTTCCCTGCGGCTTACTACAGTCAGCTAAGTGGGTATTCTATGCTGCCAGCTGTTGTTACCTGGTGGTCCAAAAAAGTTGTGGTTGGATCAATTTATACTTATGCAAATTGAGGAACCTACCCATACACATGTACTATTTGAGGTGAAATATAACTAGGAAGCAATTTAAATAAAGTTGGTACGAACATTTACAAAGGAACCACTTTTAAACTATCCCTCGCATTAGTCTCACAGAACTTTATTACAGTACCTTGAAATCTAACATTTTAACCCTAATTCTTTTATGAACCTCTTTAGATCTTTCACCTTTTTGTTCTAAAAGCCTTTTTACTTAAGTAATCTACCACCTCAGTTTTAAGTGTATCTAATGAAAGACTTACTGATCTATTTTATACACAGCAACATATATTTTGTAGGGTTATGTTTTGTATGGTTTAAGAAATAAGGAATAATTGTATACACTTTTGTTATATTGATACAGATGAACTGTCATAAAATCTAATACATAATGTCTTTATTTTAAACTCTAAGCTTGGAGGGGGTCCTAGTACTGCTTCATGCAGCTAACAACTTCCTTTTATCTAATTTTTCTTTTCCTTCTGTCTAGGTAACTGCTATATGATACAGGGATTTGAAGGGCTGTTTTGCCAGTACACTCAGACTCTAATTAACTATTTGATTAGGTACCAGAAAAATAAGGGTAATTGTCTTAGTCTGGGTTCTCTAGAGGAGCAAAACCAGTGATGCGTATATGTAAATATACAGAGAGAGATTCATTTCAAGGAAATGGCTCACTCAGTTGTAGAGGCTAACAAGTCCCAAATCCATGGGTCAGGCAGCAGGCTGGAGGTTTCTCCTGACTCACGGTGTTGCAGGGGCTGACAAACCCAAAATATGCTGGTCAGGTGGCAGGCTTCTCGTGTCCCAAGAACCAGAGGTCAGAGGATGGTGAGACGAATGCAAGGTTGAGAGAAAGCTTGAGCTTTGCCAAAACATCCGTATATATTGGATGCAGGCCACACCCCCAAGGAAATCCCCCTTCCAACAGATCAGCTGCTCACATAGGATCACTAAATGTAGGATGATTGCATAATGTCTGCCAAACCACTCAGAATCATGGCCCAGCCAAGTTGACACATAAGGTTAACCAACACAGTCCACCCCTTGTCAAATTGGTGCCTGTACACATCTCCTTAGATCATACATAATCTCTAAATAAAGAAAATTATAAAGTCATACTTGCACCTAACGTGACGCAACTAATATGCGTACAACTGAAAATTCACTAGCCCCGTTTACATCTTGTATTTTGTAATGACTAATGGAGTAAGGGAAACCCTGGTGGCATAGTGGTTAAGAGCTCTGGCTGCTAAACAAAAGGTCGGCAGTTCAAATCCACCAGGCACTCCTTGGAAACTCTATGGGGCAGTTCTACTCTGTCCTATAGGGTTGCTATGAGTTGAAATTGACTTGATGGCAACAGGTTTGTTTGCTTGTTTTTAAATGGGGTAAGGGAGAGAAGAAAATAAAAATACTTACTATGTATACGTCTATGTATACACATGCATAACAAGACAAAGAAGAAATACTCATAACAGTTACCGTTCTTGTTTCTGCAACTGGTCACATGATCATAGCTGGTATTTAGAACTTCCTTCTTCCACCACCCATTCTGTATGGTCTTTACCCTCAGCAAGCTCCTCAGCTGGTCATGGTTCTTTGCCTCATGGGATTACCCAAACCTTCGTTCCTGAAGGGACTGGGACATTAGTAGCCGTGTTGGAATTGAGTTGCTGTAGTTTTCCATTGACTTTAATTACAGGGCATGGTAATACTAAGAGATGTCCTAAAGGATCTCCTGTATTCCAGACATACTCTTCTTTATCTCCATTATGTAATATCAATCCAATTTCTCCTTGGTAATCAGGATCAATCACACCAGCCAATATGGTAACTCCCTTCTTTGCCTGATGATCCAGAGGCATGAGGAGCCCAAAGTGGCTGGGTAACATTGTTAACTTCCAATTCAGTACAATCAGTGTTGTGTCTTCTGGTTGGAGCATTCCTTCCCTTGGAACTAAGACCTCTAGACCCGCAGAGCCTGGGTTTGCAGAGTTAGGAAGTAAAAATTTTGCTAGTGGGTAACTAGGGGTAATAGTGAGTGGTACCACTCCCATTTCCACCCCCTGATTCCTGGACCTGTGAATCCTGGCTATAGGAGAAAGAGCACCACATATTAGATGCTGATTTAAAACATATACAGCTGGAGAACACTGCCCCAAACCTGCAAGGGATTGCCACCTAGCTGGCACCATAATTGTATCTTCAGAAGGACATTCCATTGTTCTATCAAGCCAGCTGCTTCAGGATGATGGGGAACATGGTGAGACCAGTGAATTCCATGAGCCTGGCCCATTGCTCTACTTTATTTGCTGTGAAGTGAGTTCCTTGATGTAAGGCAGTGTTGTGTGGGATACCATGACAGTAGATAAGATATTCCATGAGTCCATATATGGTAGTTTTTACAGAAGCATTGTATGCAGGGAGGGAAAATCCATATCCAGAATAATGTCTATCCCAGTAAGAACAAAACACTGCCCTTTCTATGATGGAAGTGGTCCAATATAATCAATCTGCCACTAGGTTGCTGGCTGATCACCTTGAGGAATAGTGCCACCATGGGCACATTGTTCATGAGCCCATTGGGCAATAAATAACAAGAGTGGCTGGGGAAAGAGGCTGACTGGTATCCACAGAATGCATCATCCTATCTACTTGATTGTTAAAATCCTCCTCTGCTAATGTCACCCTATGGAGAACATTCACATGAGACACAAATATCTTCACTTCTTTGGCCTATTCAGATAGGTCTATCCACATGCCTCTTCCCCATGCCTCCTTATACCAATTTTCCAATCATGTTTCTTCCAAGTCCCTGAACATCCAGCCAAACCATTAACCTCACCCATGAATCAGTATACAGTTGCACATCTGGCCATCTTTTCTTCCAAACAAAATGAACAACCAGGTGCACTGCTCAAAATTCTGCCCACTGGGAGGATTTTCCTTCACCACTGTCCATCAGGGAGGTCCCCAAAAGGGGCTGCAGTGCCGCTGCTGTCCACTTCTCAGTGATGCCTGCATATTTCAGAGAACCAGCTATAAACCAGGCACTGGTTTTCTCTTTCTCAGTCAACTGATCGTAAGGAGCTCCCCATGAGGCCATAGGTGCAGACTGGGAGAAGGAAGGTAAAGTGACAGGAGTGGGGACCATGGGCATTTGGGCCACTTCCTTGTGTAACTTATTTGTGTTTTGAGGTCCTGCTTAAGCCCGATCTTGTATATACCACTTCCATTTAACAATGGAGTGCTGCTGTGCACATCCGACAACTCTATGGGTCACCAACACCCAGTTCATGATGGGCAACTCAAGCTGCGTAGTGACTTGGTGGCCAGTGGTTAAACTTTCAGTCTCTACTAAGGCCCAGCAACAAGCCAAAAGCTGTTTCTCAAAAGAGTAATTATTTGCAGAGGATGGCAGAGCTTTGCTCCAATATCCTAAGGGTGTACACTGTGATTCATCCGTTGGGGCCTGCCAAAGACTCCAAACTTCATCTCTATCTGCCACCGACACTTCAAGAACCATTGCATCAGCGGGATCATATGGTCCAAGTAGCAGAGCAGCTCGTATGGCAGCCTGAACTTGTTGCAGAGCCTTCCGTTGTTCTGGGCCCCACTCAAAACTAGCAGCTTTTTGAGTCACTTAATAAACAGGCCAGAGTAGCACACCTGAATGAGGGATATGTTGCTTCCAAAATCCAAAGAGGCCCACCAGGCATTGTGTCTCTTTTTCAGTTGTAGGAAGGGCCAGATGTAACAACTTATCCTTCACTTTAGAAGGAATAACTCAACATGCCCCACTCAACTGGATCCTTAGTCATTTCATTGAGGAATTTTTTTGTCAGATTAATTTCTTACCCTTTATCATGCAAATATCTTAACAATAAGTCTTGAGTCATTGATACTTCTTCCTTCCTAGGTCCAATCAGCATAATGTCATCAATGTAATGAACCAGTGGAATGTCTTGTGGAATGAAAAGGCATCACCTGCAGACTAAATTATGACATAGGGCTGTAGCATTGATACACTTCTGAGGTAGGACAGTGAAGGTGTATTGCTGACCTTGTCAGCTGAAGGCAAACGGCTTCTGGTGGTCCTTTGAAACAGGTATGGAGAAAAAGCTGTTGGCCAGATCAGTGGCTGTATACCAGGTACCAGGATATATACTAATTTGTTCAAGCAATAAAACCACATCTGGAACCAAAACAAAAACCCAAACCCGTTACTGTTGAGTCAATTCCCACTCACAGTGACCCTATAGGACAGAGTAGAACTGCCCCATAGGGTTTCCAAGGAGTGGCTGGTGGATTTGAACTGCTGAGTTTTTGACTAGCTGCCAGGCTCTTATCCACTACACCACCATGGCTCCAATCTGGAACAGCAGCTGGTTATGTTTACAATAACAACTGTCATTCTCCAGGATCCAAATGTTTTGTGCACAGGCCAAATAGGCAAGTTGAATGCACATGTGTTGGGACTCATCATCTCTGCATCCTTCAAGTCCTTGATGGTGGCACTAATCTCTACCATCCTTTCAGGATTGTGGTATTGCTTTTGGTTTACTATTTTCCTAGGTAGGGGCACTTCTAATGGTGTCCACTTCACTTTTCCTACCATAATAGCCCTTACTCCACGTGTCAGGGATCCAATGTGAGGTTTCTGCCAGTTTCTAAATATGTCCATTCCAATTATGCATTCTGGAACTGGAGAAATCACTACAGGTCCACCACTGGACCCACTGTGAGATGGACCTGAGCTAAGACTCCGTTAATAACCTGACCTCCATATACCCCTACTCTGACTGGTGGGCCACATTGATGTTTTGAGTCTCCTGGAATTAGTGTCAGTTCAGAGCTAATGTCCACTAATCCCTGAAAAGTCTGACTATTTCCTATTCCCCAGTGAACAGTCACTCTCATAAAAGGCTGTAGATCCCTTTGGGGAAGGCTGGGAGAAAGATTAATAGTATACATTTTTGGTAGTGTAGTGGGGTCCCTCCTCAAGGGGACCCGGCCTCCCCTTCATTCAAAGGGTTGTGTGTCTGTAAACTCACTCAAGTCTGGGAATTGATTGAGGGGCCTTGACTCTCTATTCTGGGCATCTGAGTTAGACTGCTGTTCGCTTGACCTAAAATTCTTCTGCTTTTACAGATCAAGTAAATATTTAGCAGATTTCCTATCTTTTTTACTCCTAGGGACACCATGACAAAGTATCTAGCGCCATAAATCCATATGAGTCAGACTATTCTGATTACTGCTTTGACTACGCTGTCCATTATGGTAACCACATCCACTTTGTCTTTGGCGATTAAGTGCAGCCACTTGGCCCTTGCCACCCTGGTTTCCATTCAGCCCCATTGTAGTTAAGTGTCTTAAGTCAGTTAGGACAGTTTCCACTGTCCAATCTGACTTACATAAAATAGCAATCACAGCAGTCTTCAAGGATGCTGGAGCTCCCTTCACAATTTTGCTCCTTACCATTGTGGAAAAAGGTGTGTCCTCTGGGAACTCCACGGGTGGGTATGTGGGTCCAGCCTAATAAATCCACTCTAACATATCAATTTCCTAAAGCCATGGACACCTTCTTCTACAGTATACCAAGGCAGTTCTGGCATTTCAACTTGATTTAGTGCAGGCCACCTCTTAATCCATGCTTCAGTGAACCAACCAAATAAACTATTAGGTCCTTTTCTAATGTCTTAAGTTGAAACATTGAATGAAGAATTTGTGCTTAGTGGGCCCGTACCAGTAAACTCAGATTTGATCCAACTTTATGTTCCTTGAACCATTAGCCCACACCCTTAATAGCCATTCACACACATATTCCCTAGGTTTCTGTTTGTACATATTAGAAAAATCAAGCAGTGCTTTTGGAGTGTAATGTACCTCCTTATGGGTCACACTTTGTACTTTACGTCTTGGGCCTTGCTGGGACTTAAGTCTACTTATAGCTCTAGAAGCCAAAATAGTTGGTGGGGTGACATTCAGCAATGTCCTGGAGACATTCAGCTATGTCTTGTAAGGCATCTGCCTAAGGTGTTGCCCCAGGCAATGCCCCAGGTACTGCCCCAGTGGGATCTGAGACAAAGACTCTTCAGACACAGCTGGGTTTATCTTGTCAGATAGGGGTGGTAGGGATAATGGTTTTACTGGGAAGGGTAGCTTAGCAAAAAAAGATGGAGTAATCTGTTTAGATGGGAATGAAAGGGTTGGATCTGTTGGCAGGAGTGTTTCAATAGAATTTAGAGGCTCAATGTCCCCAGCTTCCTGATTATCTTCCCATATTTCCCCATCCCAAGTTTTAGGGTCCCATTTTTTCCCAATCAGTGCCCTCACTTTAACTTCAGACACCATATGAATTTGGGATTTCAATTGGCAGTATAATTCAGTCACTTCTACAGTATGACTCTGAGTTTGGTTTTCAGCAATATCAGACATGTTACTACAAGAAATAAGGCTTTCTTTCAGGGCACAAGTAGCAACTTCCAGGTCTTCTATGTGGTGCTTGAGCTGTGACTCTGAAGCCCTGAGCTCATTCTTTTTCACTACTTTGTCTAGCAGAAGTAGGACCAACTAACCAGTTTCCTTATACTTCTCAGTCTGACAAAATTGTTGAAAAGTATCAAATATGCAATCACCCAGATCCTTGTTTCTCACAAATGTTTGACCTAATGGTGGTGATTTTTGTGTATTTTTTTTGTCGCCTCACACCATGGATTAACAGTGCCCTCTTTACTACTGGAGCCAGAGTCTTAAGTGCCTTTAAGGCTAGCCAGACTTGAGAAGCAATTCAGAAAAGTCATCCTTAAGATTTTATTTCTCTAGAACCACTCTTGGTACCAAATGTCTTAGGCTGGGTTCTCTAGAGGAAAAAAACCAGTGAAGAGTATATATAAATATACATGTTGTTGTTGTTGTTAGGTGCCGTCAAGTTGGTTCTGATTCATAGCAACCCTATGTACAATAGTGCCTGGTCCTGTGCCATCCTCACAATCATTGTCATGCTTGAGCCCATTGTTGCTGCCACTGTGTGAATCCATCTAATTAAAGGTCTTCCTCTTTTTCAATGATACTCAAGCATGATGTCCTTCTTCAGGGACTGATTCCTCCTGATAACATGTCCAAAGTATGTGAGATGACGTCTTACCATCCTTGCTTTCAAGGTACATTCTGGCTGTAGTTCTTCCAAGACAGATTTGTTCCTTCGTCTGGCAGTCCGTGGTATACTCAGTATTCTTCGTCAACACCATAAATCAAAGGCATCAATTCTTGTTCAGTCTTCCTTATTCATTGTCTGCCTTTCACATGCATATGAAGCGATTGAAAATACCATAGCTTGGGTCAGGCACACCTTAGTCCTAAAAGTGATGTCTTTGCTTTTTAACACTTTAAAGAGGTCTTTTGCAGCAGATTTGCCCAATGCAAACTGTTTGATTTCTTTACTTCAGCTTGCATGGGCATTGATTTTGGATCCAATAAATGAAGTCCTTGACGTCAATCTTTTCTCTGTTTATCATGATGTTGTTTATTGGTCCAGTTGTGTAGATTGTTTTCTCTATGTTGAGGCGTATATATGAGGTGAGTATCTATGTATATAAATATACATAGATTTATTTTAAGGAAATGGCTCATGCAATTATGGAAGCTGGTAAGTCCCAAATCTGTGGGTCAGGCAGCAGGCTGGAGGCTTCTCCTGACTCACCTGGTTGCGGAGGCCAACAAACCCAACATCTGCAGGTCAGGCAGCAAGCTAAAGGCTTCTTACATTGCAAGAACCAGAGTCTAGAGGATGACAAGACGAATGCAGGATTGTGAGAGTGCAAGCTTTGCCAGAACATCCATTTATGTTGGATGCAGGTGATATCCCTAAGGAAACTCCCCTTCCAACCTATTGGCTATTCACATCAGATCACAAAATGGAGGATGATTACACAGTATCTGCCAAGCCACTGAAAATCATGGGCTAGCCAACTTGACACATAATATTAACCATCACAGTAATTAAATACACCCACTCCTCAGTTATTGACATGGTTAGGTCCCAAAGATCGGGTCATTATGCGAAAATCAGTGTTATGTAAGAGTAGAGGCCACGTCCCCATCTTTGGCGCCAGTGTCCCTCCCAGTAGGTCACTGCCCATTGGGCACCCCTGGCACGTCTCAGGATGCGTGTGGCTCAGTGGTCCCTCCTTCCCCAACAGCATACCCCACCACCATAGAGCCAGCGGGGGGAGAGGTTTGGGGCGGTTGGGAGTGGTGGGAGTGGTGGGCGGGGGTTGCCTGCTGCCTCTGGAACAGAAGGGGCCCGCCATCATCTGGCCGCACTCCAGGCCTCGGCGCAGACCCCTGCACCTCGCTTCTCTACCTTCGTGCTCTGCAGGCCCCGAGATGGACCTCTGTAGCAGACAGCTCTAGGCGTCCGCGGGCAGGTGAGGTCTGGCCACCTGGGCCTGGTACAGGCTGTGGAGGTGGCAGAAAACGCTCTTTGGGAGAAGAGACTTCCAAGCCCCCTGCCTGACTCCTGCGCCCCTGGCTCCCTTGCTTCTTCACAGCCCAGCTGCCCCAACCCCTCCTGTGTGCCATCTGCCAGCTCTGAGCTCACAGGGGCTCCAGCCCAGTTCCTTCGCCAGACCCGGGTAATATAAACCTAATACGAGCCTTCAGCAACCCTTGAGACCTTGCTCCCTCTCACGAACCTTGCCCTCCTCCTTCACCTCCCCTCTCTCCTCAGCTCCTCATTACTGCACAAAATAGTTGGATAGTAGATTTTTTTCTATTGTCATAAATTCCAAATGTCAAATAATGAGACAGTCAATAAATGAGTGAAAAAAAAAAAAAACACAAAACCCATTGCTGTGGCCTTGATTCTGATGAATAGCAACCCTATAAGACAGAGTAGAACTGTAGCACAGAGTTTCCAAGGCTGTAATCTTTTACAGCAGTAGACTGCCATATCATTTCCCTTGGAGTGGCCGGTGGGTTTGAACCACCAACCTTTCAGTTGTCAGCCAAGTGCTTTAACCACTGCACAACCAGGGCTCCTTTGTGAGGAGTAGGTGTATGCTTAAATAAAAATATATTTTCTTATAAAGAAAAGCAAGATATGGTCATTAAGTTGAAAAAATGCATCTGTCCTTTTTTTAATTAAATCATAACTTTCAAAAACTCCTTACAGAAAAAATAAATATATAAAAACTTTATTTACCAATCACTGATAATATTAGTAAAATCTCAGACAAATTAGACTACAACCACTGTCTATATTTTCTCTTTTCTTTTTTATTGCAGTGTTAGTGAAAAAAAAATTTGCCATACTTCTAAGGTATCTAGCTTGCCCTACCCGAGTCCCTGCCCTGGCATGAGGTATCTCCTCTCTTATCAAAGCCAGCTTTTACTCTGGCTTCCAATTCTTGCTCCCAATCACCTTCTCAGGAACTGTGATCTCATTACCCTGTCTCTCCTGGATTTTCAGCTTCTTATTCTATACTGGATTCTTCCCTTCTTCAATATTCTCCCATCTTTGAAAAGATAAGCAAAAAGCCTCCTCAGACCTCACCTATTTTCAGTTACTACTCTTAACATTTTTTTTCCCTCTTATAGCCAAGCTGTTTACAAGCATTGAGATGAAAAATCTCAAAGTTTTGTTCACTTGCTATCCATTTCTTAACCAACTCGTCTAATTTACCCTCATCCCCACCTCTCCATGAAAATTCCTATTGCTTAGATCATCAGTTTTCAAAGTGTGGTCTGGGGATCAGAGGACTTCCCTGAGATTCAAGGGTTCCAGGAAGTCATATATATATATATATATTTTAAATAAAACTAAGATTTTATTTGCCTCTTTCACTCTCAGTCTCTTATGAATGAACAGAAAAGTTCTCCAGAGGCTGCACAATGTGTTATATCATAACAGATTGAATGTAGAAGCAGATATAAGAATTCAGCTGTTCTTTGTTAAGCCAGGTATTAAAAAGATTTACAAAAATGTAAAACAATGCCACTTTTCTCACTAATTTTTTGGAGAATAGTTATTTTACTACTTGGTCATGAGATATTATCCATTTTATATATTGCTAGATTTGATTTGCTAATTTTTGTTAAAAATATTTTCAATCTATGTTCTCTAATTTCTACGTAATTTTTTTTTTTTTGGCTATGTCTTTAATAGGTTTTGGTATTAAGGTTATTCTGGTCTTATAACATGAATTGTTAAGTGTTCCTCCCTCCTCTGTTCTCTGAAAGAATTTGTGTAATATTGGTATTATTTCCTCCTTATAAATAAACCAAAAACCAAACCCATTGCCAAGTCAATTCTGACTCATAGAGACCCTATAGAACAGAGTAGAACTGCCCCCTAGGGTTTCCAAGGCTGTAAATCTTTATGGAAGCAGAATGCCACATCTTTCTCCCATGGAGTGGCTGGTAGGTTTGAACAGCCAACTTTTTGGTTAGCATCCAAGTGCTTAACCACTGTGCCACCAGGGCTCCTTCCTCCTTAAATATGTAACAGTATTTATCAGTGACACCATCTGAGTTTGGAGTTTTCTGTGTGGCCTATTCAGATTTTCCATTTTTTAAATTTGCATTTCTCTGATTACTGATGATATTGAACATTTCTTCTCCTGTGAGTTACCTGTTCATATCCTTTACCCATTTTTCTATTGGGGTTTCTATCATTTTCTCATTAATTGCTAGAAGTTCCTTGTGTATTCTAAATACTAATCCCTTATCAGTTTTAATCATTGATAAATTACTTATCTAAATTGGCCCATTCTGTTAACTTTTTCTGTAGTGTCCTTTGTTGATATAATTTTGATATTAAAAAATCCATTATTTTTCCCTTTTAAAATGTATGCTTTTGAGGTCTTAAGAACCCTCTCCCCCCGCCCCCAATGTAATAAATTCTTTCTGCAACATTGAAGGGGTAACAGGCTTTGCGAGGCTGAACATAGCTGCCCTCATGCCTTCTGCTAGTTCACTGCTGTTCGCTAAGTCATTCTTATGTAATTCTTGCTGAGGTGGCCTTATGTAAGTTTAGAGTCATCACTGGCATGTAGCCACTATTGTTCACCACCACTATAAAATCCCTGTCTTCCACTGTGGAGTGCAAAGATCTGCTTAGTCCTGCTACCTCCCAGGACCTGCCTCATATGTAAGTCTCCCTAATAAACTCCCTTGCTGCCACCCTGGAGTTGCCCAACACCAGTCTCTCCAGTCTCTTGGAACCCTCCATTTTTTGGAGGCAAGTTTCACTTTACTGGTCCATGCCAGAACAGCCAGCCAGGAGACTGAGGAAATGGCGAGTGGAAGTGAGGCCTCTGTGGGGGATATCCCAGGTTGTTCAGCAACCTCCATGTGAGGAGGTTTGGTTCATATGCTTGATGCATGTGGACTACCACATGAGTATGTGAATGCCCTGAAAATGCCATGTGGCATAGCCCAGTTGTGGGAAGATGTGCACCTTTGTAAGTGTGGAAAGGAAGCTAGGAAAGCAGTTGTGGCCATAGGGTCACTGCTGCTCTGAGCTATTTGGCTAGCCATCAATGCCCAGCTAGCTGCTGAAGTGCATGTAAGAACCTTGCAGAAAGAGTTACAGTTGGAAAGGGATGTACAGCCATCATGCGTGGCCATGATTGACTTACTGAGCAGCCGCATCTGTGAACAAGATGAGCAACCAGAAACGCTCACCTGCAGGTTTGTAAAGATGGGGGGAAGGAAAGTGCCAAGGGCAAAGATCAGGGCAGTGTTGATGAAAGGTGACTGGGACATGAAAACTGCCCTCTAGCAGTGTTTAAAAGCATCTCAGAACACAGAAGGCATACACATCCTCATGGATTGGCTCATCTTGCGTTGTAGAAGGGCACAGCCAAATGAGAGGGATCTTCCCAGTACAGTTGGGAAGTGGTCTTCTGCAGAGGAGTTACAGCAACTAATATGGGAACTAGGTATGGGCCACGCCATTTATGCCGAGCACTTCCAGGGACCAGACAATGAAGTCTTTACTGCAGGAATGAAAGCAAAGATCCTGCAGGTGGCCCTGCCCTCCTGATATGGCACCCACGGTGGCTATACTTAGTTCCTTAGTGGGCCAGGTGGTCTACCAGGTGGGACAAGCCATAGCTGACTTGGGTGAAACTGAGAGGGCTAGAGAAAACGGGTATGAGCTGTAGGAAGAGAGAAAAGAAAGGCTGAAAACCTGGTAAGATGACCATCCAAGGGTCCCTTGAAAGTGACCCAAAAGCAGATGTGGGTGGACTTAGTGGCTGCTGGGATGGCAGTAGAAAAGATAGATAAACAACCGAATGCAGTTTTGGTCAACGATTGGAAGAACCTGAAGCTGGAGCAACAATACTGCCTTCTGGGTCCCATTACCCCCCGCCCCAGGAAGGGACTAGGGGTGCGGCCCAGGTCACCCACAGATCAGGCCCTGCAGGGGGATCAGAGGCCCTGTATAGAGGTCACAATACATTGGTCAAGAATAAGCAAGCATCAGGAGTTAGCTCTGGTTGATACAGGGTTAGAATTCGCCCTTATCTTTGGAAATCCTATATGGTTTTGAGGACCCCCCCCCCTTGGCAATTGATGGGCACGGTGAAAAGTCCATCTGTGTACATCAGGTGCTTCTGACCCTACAAATGGCACCTACCCCCGTAAACTGTATCAAGTTTATATTTCTCCAATACTGGAATACTTTCTAGGGGTGGATGTCCTCATGGGACTGACTGATCATGTCTGTGGGAGAATTCCGACTCTAGTGAGGGTAGTAAAAATAGTCTTGAGGGGGAATGCGGCATCGAAACTGTCTTAGTCATCTAGTGCTGCTGTAACAGAAATACCACAAGTGTATGGTTTTAATGAAGAGAAGTTTATTTCCTCATAGTCAAAGTAGGCTAAAAGTCCAAATTCAGGGCATCAGCTCCAGGGGAAGGCTTTTTCTCTGTCGGCCTTCGTCTCTTCAGTGTTCCTCCGGACTAGGAGCTTCTCTGCACAGGGACCCCAGTCCAAAGGATGCTCTCTGCTCCCGACACTGCTTTCTTGATGGTATGAGGTCCCCCTGTCTCACTGCTCACTTCTGTCTTTTATATCTCAAGAGATTGCCTCAGGACACAATCCAGTCTTGTAGATCAGGTCCTGCCTTACTAACACAACTGCCACTCATCCTCCATCATTAACATCATAGAGGCAGGTTTACAACATACAGGAAAATCACACAATACCAGGAATCATGGCCTGGCCAAATTGATACACACATTTTTGGGGGGACATAATTCAAACCATGACAGAAACCAATGACCCTACCTCCACCACGAAGAGTGGTAGACATCAGGCAATATAAGTTTCCTGGAGGGCATAAGGAAATCAGTGAAACCATTTTGGAATTGAAAAAGGCAGGCATCCTCTGGGAAGACTACAGTGCTTTTAATAGCCCTGTGTAGCCTGTGAAGAAACCAGGTGGGTCCTGGCATATGACCATGGACCATAGAGAACTTAACAAGGTGCTCTCTCTTATATGTGCTGCAGTCCCAAACGTAACTTCATTGTTGGAAACCCTTAGTAGAGATCTGGGCCCATATCATTCTGTGTTAGACATGGACAATGCATTCTTTAGCATCCTTCTAGCCCCGTCCACTCGGGACCAGTTTGCCTTCACCTGGGAGGGACAGCAATGGACGTATCTACATAGTCCCACCATTTGCCATGGTATGGTTGCTAGAGATCTGACTCTTTTCCTTTTCCCCACTACTGTCCATTGGTTTCATTACATTGGTGATATCATGTTAACTTCTGAAGAAGTTTCTCTGTTACAGGAGTGTCTAGATGCCCTAACCATCTACCTACAGGGGAGAGGATGGCTCATGAATCCCCAAAAGGTGTAGGGGCTGGGAACATCAGTAAAATTTCCAGGGTTCGTTTGGTCAGATAAGACCCATGTGTTCCCTAAAGCTATAGTTGATGAGATACAAGCTTACTCCACCCCTAGGATGCCAAAATAAGTGCAGGCCTTTGTGGGTTTTTTTGGGGTATTGGAAAGTATTTATACTTCACTTGGCCCAGTGCTTGAGACCAATCTATCAACTGGTAAAAAAAGGGTGCCACTTGGGATTTGGGTAATGAAGAGCAGCAAGTTTTGAGAAGACATAGGTTTTGGTTGCACAAGTGAAAGCGCTACGTTCAATACTGGAAGGTTTACATGTCCGGTTAGATGTAAGCAGCACGAGGACAGCTTTGGCTGGACTTTATGGTAAGATCAGGATGTAACTAAAGTCACCTATGTTTCTGGTCCCAACAGATCCACAATCAATGCTCACGGAAGCAGCAGTCAAGAAATCAAACAATGTATTGCATCGGGCAAATCTGCTGCAAAAGACCTCTTTAAACTGTTAAAAGGCAATGATGTCACTTTAAGGACTAAGGTATGCCTGACCCAAGCCATAGTGTTTTCAGTCTCCTCATATGCATGGAAAGCTAGACAATGAATAAGTAAGATCGAAGAAGAATTGATGCCTTTGAATTATGATGTTGGCAAAGAATATTGGATATACCATGGACTGCCAGAAGAATGAACAAATCTGTCTTGGAAGAAGTACAGCCAGAATGCTCTTTAGAAGCAAGGATGGTGAAACTTTGTCTCACATACTTTGGGCATGTTATCAGGAGGGATCAGTCCCTGGAGAAAGACATTATGCTTGGTAAAGTAGTGGGTCAGTGAAAAAGAGTAAGACCCTCAACGAGATGGATTGACACAGTGGCTGCCACAACAGGCTAAGCATAGCAACAATTGTGAGGATGGCGCAGGACCGGGTAGTGCTTCATTCTGTTGTACATAGGGTTGCTATGAGTCAGAACTTACTAGACGGCACCTGACAACAACAATGTGAAGAAACAGAAACATTGGACACACCTGATGGTTGGTCTCCTCTGACTGCCTGGTTTTTCTCTCTCCCCTCTGGCTGGTGAGGTTTTTTGTTGGGTATTGATCTTTTCCTGGTTATAGGATTTCTCTGATGTTTGTCTGTATTGCTTGTGTTGTCTGTACCTACAATATGGCAACACTGTCTGTCCGTACCTGCAAAGGTGTAACACTTCTTCTCAGGGCCCTCAGGGACCTTGTAGAAGAGGAGGAATGTGCCACGTTGTAAGAGCCGGCCTCAAGGGGTGGACTGAAGGGGAACTAGGCTTTGCGAGGCTGAACACAGCTGCCCTCATGCTTTCTGCTAGGTCACTGCAGTGTGCTAAGTCATTCTTATGTAATTCTTGCTGAAGTGGCCTTATGTATACCTAGAGGCATCCCTGGCATGTAGCCACTATTGTTCACCACCACTATAAAACCCATGTCTCCCACTGCAGAGCCTGGAGATTTGCTTGGTCCTGCTGCTTCCCAGGACCTGCCTCGTATGTAAGTCTCCCTAATAAACTATTTTGCTGCAACCCTGGAGTTGCCCACCTCTTTCTTCAGTCTCCATTTTTTGGAGGCAAGTTTCACGTTATCAGTCCATGCTGGGACAAATATTTTCTTAAATTATCTTGATAGTTTTGCTTTACACATTCATGTATTTTATCAATCATGTTTTTATTTTTTAAATGACATAAGATATTAAGTTCTTTTTTTCTTTATAATGAGTCATTTTCACAACTATATATATGCATATTTAAGTCTGTTTTCTCCTCATCAACTGAGTTGTGATGCAATCTTTATCAGATGCTAAGTTATCTTTTATGAAAGAATTTGTTTCTGACTCTTTTTTTTGATCTGTGGACCTATCAGTCTTTTCCTGTGTCACTATAGCACTGCTTTCATTACTATGAATTTTTATAAACTGTCTTAATATCTGATAGTCTCCTTCATTTGCTATTTTTTTCAAAATTGACTTAGCTCTTTTCAGATATTTTTTATTTTCTTATATTTATTTTATAGTTACTTCATTCATATTCCTTAAGCCATCCTGTTGATTTTCTTTACATTTTATTATGTAAACTTTAAAACATATACTATAGTAGGGAGAATGGTAAGAATAGTATAACAAACTCACCTGTGTTTCATCACCAAACTTAAAAAATTATCAACTTGTGCCTTTCTTGTCTCATATATACTATCCCCTCCTTTTCTTTATTCCATTAGATAAACTCAACTCAAATCCCAATCATGATATAATTTTTTACATAACAAATACTAAGTCACTATTCAAATTTTCTTGTGTCATATTTATTTATTTAATTGTTGGTTTGTTTAAAAGAGGATCCAAAGTGGAGCCACACATTGTTTTTGGTTTATATGTTTATACTTTTCTTTTAATATATAGTTTCTGCCTCACTCTTTTAACCCCCTTGTCATTTATTAGTTTTAAAAGCTGTTTATTTATCATGTAGGATTTTCCCTATTACAGATTTTGCTGACTTCATACATGCTTTTTTATCCTTTGTATGTCCTATAAATTTGTTAATTCTAGAGATGCTATTAGATTGAAGTTAATTTTTTTTGCAATGATATTTTAGAGATGATGCTTTACACTTTATATTGTATCACATCATGAACCAAATGATGTCTATTTGTGATTATAAAATTGGTCGTTGAGTTCAGGTATTGCTAGCCTCATTCATTTATTATCAAGTTTCCCAACAATCTTTCAGTTAATACCACAGTTTTCAAACGGTGAGCCAATGACCCCCAGGAATTTCTGAAGTTCTTCCAGGGAGTCTGCAAGGTCAAAAACAATTTCAAAATAATAATAAGACATTATTTTCCTTTTTTTTCCACGAGTGTCCAGTGATCCAGTATATGGACTTGGAAGGTGTCCCTTCCAAGATAAAAGACACGTTGCTGCATCTGATGCCTCCTACAGTAGGAAACAGACACAATGCTTAGCAGGCCTCTTTGGATTTTAGAGACAACATACACTACATTTGTATATACTACTCTGATCAATTTACTGGATAACCAAAAGGCTACCGGTTTGGTGTGGATCCCAGAAGAAAAGAAGTCATCGGATTCAGGCTGCTGTGTAATCTGCTGTGCTGTTTGGGCCATATAACTCAGCAGGTACGATTGTGCTTTTACTATCTTTGATACATAGAGCTACTGCATGAAGTTTTTGGGGCAAAACTATGCTATCTTCTTCAAATAACTATTGTTCTTTTAAGAAATGACTATTGGCCCTAATGCAGACTGATAGCTTGACCATGGGCTAACAAGTTACCATGTCACCTAACCGGAATATTATATGACTGTTCAAACCATAAAGTTAACTACACAACAGCAACATTCCATCATCAATTGGAAGTTTTATATTCTAGATCAACCTTGATAAACACCTACAGACAGGTGTATGAGTCTGGCTCCAACTTTTACTACTTTGCCTTGTCTCTCTCTCAATTTGTACCTATGAATGCTTGGGAAGGGGGGAGTCTCCATGACCAGTTGGCTAGGTAAGAAAATAATTTGGCCTAGTTGACCGTGGATCATAACAAATTATGCATAACTTTGTGAAGAATAGGAATTCCAGACGCTTAATTGTGCTCATGAGGAACCTGTACAGAGATCAAGAGGCAGTTGTTCGAACAGAACAAGAGGATACTGTATGGTTTAAAGTCAGGAAAGGTGTGCATCAGGGCTATATCCTTTCACCATACCCATTCAAACTGTATGCTGAGCAAATAATCCAAGAAGCTGGACTCTATGAAGAAGAATGAGGCATCAAGATTGGAGGAAGACTCATTAACAACCTGCATTATGCTGATACACAACCTTGCTTGCTGAAAGTGAAGAGGACTTGAAGAAATTACTAATGAAGATCAAAGACCATAGTCTTCAGTATGGATTACACCTAACATAAAGAAAACAAATATCCTCACAACTGTACCAATAAGCAACATCATGATAAAAGGAGAAAAGATTGAAGTTGTCAAGGATTTCATTTTACTTTTATCCACAATCAACACCCATGGAAGCAGCAGTCAAGAAATCAAACGATGCATTGCATTGCGCAAATTGGCTGCAAAAAACCTTTTAAAGTGTTGAAAAGCAAAGATGTCACCTTGAAGACTAAGGTGTGCCTGACCCAAGCCAAGATATTTTCAGTCGCCTAATATGCATGTGAAAGCTCGACAATGAATAAGGAAGACCAAAGATCTGATGTTTTTGAATTGTGGTGTTGGTGAACAATATTGAATATACCGTGGACTGCTACAAGAAAAAACAAATCTGTCTTGGAAGAGGTACAACAAGAATGCTCCTTAGTTGCAAGGATGGCAAGATTATGTCTCACATACTTTGGACATGTTATCAGGAGGGATCAGTCCCTGGAGTAGGACATCATGCTTGGTAAAGTAGAGGGTCAGTGAAAAAGAGGAAGATTCTCAAAGAGATGGACTGATACAGTGGCTGCACAATGGGCTCAGGCATAAGATCGATTGTAAGGATGGCACAGGACCGGGCAGTGTTTCGTTCTGTTGTACATAGGGTTGCCATTAGTCAGCACCAGCACAATGGCACCTAACAACAACAACAAAGATGGTTCTGCAATATATACTGACACGACCTGAAATTGGATAGCTGCAGTACTACAACTCCATTTTTAATTGGCCCTAAAGAATAATGGTGAAGGAAAATTCTCTCAAGGCGGAGATTCAAGTGGCAAATTTGGCTGTCCACTGTGTCAGTTGGCCAGAAGTATGGATCTACATTGATTTATGGGCAGTTGGTGACATTTGGCTGAATGCTCAGGTACATTCAGAACAGGAGTGAAGGATTGATGACAAAGGTTGTCTAGGGTAGAGATATGGGGATTTGTCTTAGTCATCTATTGCTGCTAAAACAGAAATACCACAAGTGGGTTGCTTTAACAAAGAGAGATTTATTTTCTCACAGTCAAGTAGGCTAGAAGTCCAAATTCAGGGTGTCAGCGCCAGAGGAAGGCTTTCTCTGTTGGTTCTGGAGGAAGACCCTTGTCATGAATCTTCCCCTACACTAGGAGCTTCTCCTTGCAGGAACCCTGGGTCCAAAGGATGTGCTCTGCTCCCAGCACTGCTTTCTTGGTGGTATGAAGTCCCTTTCTCTGCTTGCTTCCCTTTCCTTTTATCTCTTGTAAGATAAAAGGTGGTGCAGGCCACACCCCAGGAAAACTCCCTTAACATTGGATCAGGGATGTGACATGAGCAAGGGTGTTACATCCCACCCTAATCCTCTTCAACATAATCTAATCTTGCCTCATTAACCACAGGTAGAGATTAGGATTTACAACATATAGGAAAATTATATCAATTGCAAAATGGAGGACAACCACACAATACTGGGAATCATGGCCTACCCAAGTTGACACATATTTTTTGGAGGACACAATTCAATCCATGACAGGATTAGAAAACCAAATATGTTGCCATCAAGTCGATTCCGGCTCATAGTGACCCTATAGGACAGAGTAGAACTGTCCCATAGTGTTTCCAAGGCTGTAATCTTTACGGAAGCAGATTGTCACATCTTTCTCCCACAGAGTAGTTGGTGGGTTTGAACTATTGACCTTTCAATTAGCAGCTGAGCACTTAAGCATTGTGCCAATAAGGCTCCAATATGTGGCTAGACCTCTCCAAATGGGCACAAAGTATGAAAATATTTGCATTCCATGTGAACGATCTCCAAAGAGCAACATCAGCCAAGTAACCTTTACAACACGGTAGAAAAATGACCCATCTGGATGTTAGACATCATCTTTTACAGACATCTGTCTTTGCTAAATGGGCTTTTCACAAAATGGTCATGTGGTGATGTGGGCAGGGATAGAGGTTATGCATAGACTCAGCAACATGGATTTTCACCAACCAAAACCACTGCATTGAGCCCACACTACCAATAACAAAGACCAATACTAAACCCCTGATTTACCACCGTTGCCTGGGAAGATGAGTCAACATGATAGTAAGTTAATTACATTAGATCACTAACAACATGTTCTTACTGGAATAGACTATTACTCATGATGCATATTTGCCTTTCTTTCCTGTAATGCTGCTTCCAAAACCACCACAATCAACGGACTAACAGAACGCCTTAATCACAGTATTCCAAAGAATATTGCTTTCAACAAAAGAATTAATCTTACAGCAACTGACATGCAGCAATGGGCTCATGCTCATAGAATTCACTGACTTTACCATGTTCCCCATCACCTGAAACATCTTTCCTGATGAAATGATAGAACGGCTTTGTCATGGATTTAATTGTGTCCCCCCAAAATATCTATGAACTTGACTAGGGCATGATACCCAATACTGTGTTGTTCTCCTCCATTCTGTGATTGTAATCTTTTTCTTTTTTTAATATTTTATTGTACTTCAGGTGAAGGCTTACAGAACAAATAGTTTCTCATTTAACAGTAGTACACACGTTGTTTTATGACATTGGTTAACGACCCCACAACATATTAACCCTCTAACTTCTCAACCTTTTTTTTTTGGTGAAAATACACATTGCCAAAGATACACCATTTCAAAAATTTCTACATACACAGCAAAGAAACATTGACTATGCTCTTCCAATTGTGCTGTTATTCTCACTTAAGATGAAGGCTTACAGAACAAAATAGTTTCTCATTTAACAGTTACTACAAATGTTGCCCT
>NW_004444120.1:3216468-3220291 GCF_000243295.1 Trichechus manatus latirostris
TGATCTGTAATGTGATTGTAATTTTATGTTAAACAGGATTAGGGTGGGATTGTAACACCCTTACTAAGGTCACATCCCCTAACCAATGTAAAGGGAGTTTCTATGGGGTGTGGCCTGCACCACCTTTTATCTTACAAGAGATAAAAGGAAGGGAAGCAAGTGAAGAGTTGGGGACCTCATACCACCAAGAAAGCAGTGCCAGGAGCAGAGCACATCTTTTGGACCTGAGGTTCCTGTACTGAGATG
Source organism: Trichechus manatus latirostris (assembly GCF_000243295.1). NCBI lineage: Eukaryota > Metazoa > Chordata > Mammalia > Sirenia > Trichechidae > Trichechus > Trichechus manatus. Next base: position 3,216,715 of record NW_004444120.1, read on the forward strand.
CTCCCAGACCAAGGGAAGACTGGTGAGAAGGACCTTCCTCCAAAGAGGAAGACAGAGACAGAAAGCCTTCCCCTGGAGCCAGTGCCCTGAATTTGGACTTCTAGCCTACTGGACTGTGAGAGAATAAACTTCTCTTTGTTCAAGCCATCAACTTGTGGTATTTCTGTTATAGCAGTACTAGAAAACTAAGAGAGGCTTTATACACAAAGCTATCTTTTAGAGCAAAGAAAAATATTTTCCTTCATTGATTCCATTTTGGATGTTCTTCATTTCTTTGTGTAGATCCAAGTTTCCTTCTTTGTTTAGATCCAGGTTTCTGACCTATGCAATATTCCTATTTCTTGTATTTACACTGGCAATGAATTCTCTCCGTTTTGATTTGTCTAAGAAACTTTTTTATTTCTTAAGTTTTGAAGGATATTTTTGCTGGGTATAGAATTCTGCCTTAACTTTTCTTTTTCTTTCAACACTTGAAAGATGTCACTATTGTTTTCTTGGATGCACAATTTCAGATGACTCGTCTGTTGTAATTCTAATCTTTGTTCCTCTGTAGGTAATATGTCTTTCTATGTCTGCCTTCAAGATGTTCTGCTTGTATCTGGTTTGCAGCAATTTGAATATGATATGCATAAAGTCTAAGATTTTGGTATTTATCCTGCTTGGTGTTCTCTAAGATTTCTGGATCTGGAATTTAATTTCGGTCACTAATTTTGAAAAAGATTTCCATTATTTTTCAAATATTTCTTATGGCTTGCTCTTTCTTCTTCTGGGATTCTAATTATGCATATCCTAGGCATTAGTGAGCTGAAATGGACTGGTATTGGACATTTTGAATCAGACAATCATATGGTCTACTATGCTGGCAATGACAAATTGAAGAGGAATGGCATCACATTCATTGTCAAAAAGAACACTTCAAGATCTATCCTGAAGTACAATACTATCAGTGATAGGGTAATATCCATACATCTACAAGGAAGACCAGTTAATACAACTATTATTCAAATTTATGCACCAACCACTAAGGCCAAAGATGAAGAAATTGAAGATTTTTACCAACTTCTGCAGTCCGAAATTGATCAACTATGCAAGCAAGATACGTTGATAATTACTGGTGGGTGATTGGAATGTGAAAATTGGAAACAAAAAAGGATCAGCAGTTGGAAGACATGGCCTTCGTGATAGAAATGATGCAGGAGATCTCATGATAGAATTTAGCAAGACCAATGACTTCTTCATTGCAAATATCCTTTTCAACAACGTAAATGGTGACTATAAAGATGTCACTTTAAGGACTAAGGAGCGCCTGATCTAAGCCAGGGTGTATTCAATTGCTTCATATGCATGTGAAATATGAACAATGAATAAGGAAGCACGAGGAAGAATCGATCCATTTGAATTATGGTATTGGCAAAGAATATTGAATATACTGTGGCCTGCTAGAAGAAGGAACAAATCTCTCTTGGAAGAAGTACAGCCAGAATGGTCATTAACAGCAAGGATGGCAAGACTTTATTTTACATACTTTGGACACGTTATCAGGAAGGACCAGTCCCGGGGGAAGTACATCATGCTTGGTAGAGAGTCAGAGAAGTGTAAGACCCTCAATGAGATGGACTGACACAGTGGCTGCAACAATGGGCTCAAGCATAACGATTGCTAGGTGGTGCAGGATGAGGCAGTGTTTCGTTTTGTTGTACAAATGGTCGATATGGGTTGGAACCAGCTGGACAGCACCTAATAACAACAACATGCACGTGAACCTCGCCAGATGGAATACACAAGAATCAAATTGACAACATCTGTGGAAAGAGATGATGGAAAAGCTCAATTTCATTAGTCAGACCAAGACCTAGGGCCAATTGTGGAATAGACTTTCAATTGCTCATATGCAAGTTCAAAGTTGAAACTGAAGACAATTAAAACGAATCCACGAGAACCAAACTATGACCTTGAGTATATCCCACCTGAATTCAGAGACCATTTCAAGAACAGATTTGACACATTGAACACTAATGATCAAAGACCAGACGAATTGTGGGATGACATCAAGGACATCATGCATGAAGAAACCAAAAGATCATTAAAAAGACAGGAAAGAAAGCAAAGACCAAAATGGATGTCAGAAGAGACTTTGAAAGTTGCTCTTGAACATAGAGTAGATAAAACAAAAGAAAGAAATGATGAAGTAAAAGAGCTGAAGAGAAGATTTCAAAGTGTGGCTCGAGAAGAAAAAGTAAAGTATTATAATGAAATGTGCAAAGACCTGGAATTAGAAAACCAAAAGGGAAGAGCACACTTGGCATTTCTCAAGCTAAAAGAGGAAAGCATTGAAGAAAAAATTCAAGCCTCAAGTTGCAATATCGAAGGATTCTATGGGCAAAATATTGAACGACCCAGGAAGTACTAAAAGAAGATGGAAGGAATACAGAATCACTGAACAAAAAAGAATTGATCAACGTTCATCCATTTCAGGAGGTAGCATATGATCAAGAACTGATGATACTGAAGGAAGAGGTCCAAGTTGCACTGAAGACATCGGCAAAAAACAAGGCTCCAGGAATTTATGGAATACCAGTCGAGATGTTTCAATGAATGGATGCAGCGCTGCATGTGCTCACTTTTCTGTGCCAGGAAATTTGGAAAACAGCTTCTGGGCCAACTGACTGGAAGAGATCCATCTTTGTGCCCATTCCCAATAAAAGTGACCCAACAGGATGCAGAAATTATCGAACAATATCTTTAATATCAAACACAAGTAAAATTTTGCTAAAGGTAATTCAAAAATGTTTGAAGCAGTACATTGAAAGGGAACTGCCAGAAATTCAAGCCAGATTCAGAAGAGGACGCAGAGTGACGGATATCTTTGCTGATGTTAGATGGATCTTGGCTGAAAGCAGAGGATACCAGAAAGATGTTTACCTGTGTTTTATTGACTATGCAATGGCATTTGACTTTGTGGATCATAACAAATTATGGATAATGTTGCGAAGAATAGATATTCCAGAACACTTAATTGTGCCCCTGAGGAACCTGTACATAGACCAAGAGGCAGTTATTAGAACAGAACAAGGGGATACTGCATCATTTAAATTCAGGAAAGGTGTGTGTCCGGGTTGTATCCTTTCACCATACTTATTCAACCTGTGTGCTGAGCAAATAATTTGAGAAGCTGGGCTATATGAAGATGAACACAGCATCAGGATTGGAAGAAGACTCATTAACAGTCTGCAATGTGCAGATGACACAACTTTTCTTGCTGAAAGCAAAGAGGAATTGAAGCACTTACTGATGAAAAACAAAGATTACAGCCTTCAATTTGGATTACACATCAACAAATAGAAAACAAAAATCCTCACAACTAGACTAATAAGCAACATCACGATAAACAGAGAAAAGATTGAAGTTGTCAAGAGTTTCATTTTACTTGGATCCACAAACAGCATCCATGAAAGCAGCAGTGAAGAAATTAAGAAACCTATTACACTGGGCAAATCTGCTGCAAAAGACCTGTTTAATGTATTAAAAAGTAAAGATGTTACTTTGAGGACTAAGGTGCACCTGACCTAAGTCATGG
>NW_004444120.1:3221405-3222870 GCF_000243295.1 Trichechus manatus latirostris
GGGCTCTGGGTGTGACTTTTAGTATTCCCATATTTTGTGATAAAAATTAACGGACAAGTACAACCATCCAATGAAAACAGGATTGTTAATAGCACAGGCCCTTCAGGATCACTCTATCAGGTAAGGAAGCATAACCAGTTGAAGGCAATGGCAATATGTAATGGGTAGTAGAAAAAAGAAGTTATAAATAGCAGATATTACTAAGTGACCAATTATAGAAATAAGGACATGGTAGTGAGTATATCTTCCTTACTTTCATGTAAATTATTTTTCCTTTTTCCTTTCTCCAATTTAGTTAATATATAACCTAAGATATGCTAATAAATAGGCGTTTGACTCAGTTAGAAGACAAATGAACGTCATCCAAAGATGAATATAATGACGTCATATAAAATGATGATAAAGTACCAAGTTCTAGAGGACGGTCCCTCCACCAAAGCAACAATTTCACTGAAAAGAACAATTGAAAACAATTATTTTGGAACTCTGGAATTTGATCAGACACTTAAACCAACAATCAGAGTGCTTGATGAAAGGCCAAGCTGCTGATCTTTCCTAGGTGATCCATATGAGCCAACCAGCTACCATGCCCCTTTCCTCAGCCCACCATGGTGGTGGGGATGGTGGCCCATGTTACTAGACTAGCTGGATAGTGCCTAGGTGGGAAGTGAGGACTTTGTCCTCTAAGGATTTGAGGTTGCACAGATTGCACAGTTTCATTGATCTGACGGTGTCCTGAGAAATGGGTGGAAAGCATTGCAGTGCAGTGTTTACATCCTCTGTACAAGTGGTTTCTCATCTCCTGGCTGGCAGAAATTGAAAGTACTAGAGCACCTTTTTTTTTTTCCTTTTTGATGAAATCTGACAGACCACTGACTGACTGCAGCGATAACAGAATTAGAAATATATACTTTACAAAAATAGTTTGAAAAATCACTAAACAATAGTATACTTGAGCCTTCATTATCAACAGCAATGCCCGAGGAGTGGGAGTATCAGATATTTTCTATTTTTTGATTTTCATTTTTTTCCCCCCTAGAGTACAAGGAAATCTCCTCCAAAACGCTAATGGAGCATGGGCATGAAACAGGGTCCTCAGTGTTCATGAACGTTTTGGAGGGCAGTCGTTGCAAAAATAGTTAGGGGAGGTTGGTGAACAGATAGACTACTATAGCCTTCAATGACTAAAAAACAAAACAAAACAAAAATTGCAATGCCTGTTGAAGGGAAAGAATCTGAGTTTCAGAGTAGCCACATTATAATATTCAGACATCCAAGTTTCAACAAAAAAATACGCAAGGCATGCAAATAAACAGAAAAGGATGGCACAATTGAAATAACAAAATGAAGTGACCCTATGGAAGCCCATATAACGGACAGATTAAACCCGTTGCAGTCGAGTCGATTCCAACTCATAGCAACCCTATAGGATGGAGTGGAACTACCCCATAGAATTTTCAAGGAG
>NW_004444120.1:3234739-3235509 GCF_000243295.1 Trichechus manatus latirostris
CCTTTCCCTCTCCCTTCCATCCCTGGTAACCACTAAGACACTTTGGTCTCTATACATTTGCCTATTTCCTCTAAGTGGGATCATACTATATTTGCCATTTTGTGACTGACTTACTTTACTTGGCTTAATGTTTTCAAGATTCATCCATGCTATCACATGTATCAGGACTTCATTTTTCTTTATGTCAGAGTAATATTCCATTTTGTGTATATATATGTGTATCTATATATATCACATTTTTTAATCTGTTCTTCTGTTGATGGACATTTAAGTTGTTTTTCCATCTTTTGGCTATTGTGAACAGTGCTGCAATAAACATTGGTGTACGAGGTTCGCATTCCTGCTTTCAACATTTGGGGCATATACCTAGGATTGAGCTTGCTAGGCATTATGGTAGCTCTATGTTTAACTTTTTGAGGAACCGCCACAATGTATTCCACAGCAGCTGTACCATCAGCAATGGATGAGGGTTCCAATTTTCCAGTTTCTCCACATCCTTGCCAACAATTGTTACTTTCTTTGTTTGTTTGTTTTTTTTAACCATAGCCATTCTACTGGTGGTAGAGTGGTATCTCATTGTGGTTTTGACTTGCATCTCCCTGGTGACACAGTGGTTAAGAAATTGGCTGCTAATGAAAAGGTCAGCGGTTCAAATTCACCAGCTGCTCCTTATAAACCTTATAGGGCAGTTCTACTCTGTCCTTACAGGGTCACTGTGAGTTGGAATCAACTCATCGGCAATGGGTTTGGTTTTTTTGGTCATGACTAAT
>NW_004444120.1:3238205-3239009 GCF_000243295.1 Trichechus manatus latirostris
AGACCTTGCTCTTGTTCTCTGTTCTTTTTTAAGTAGCATTTTATTGTCATTTCCATGAATACAATATCAAAGTTATATACTTTCTTTAAAGGTATCCACTTTATTCCATCCTTCTTATTTATATTGACCAGCATATTATCTAAATCTATACCTATATCCTTGCTAAAAATGTAGACTAGCACTGTGCTGAAGGTACAGCCTTGTGCACACCAGTAAAGACTTTCATTCCGTTTGACTGGTAGCAAAATATACCGGATGACTGAATTTATTATTGCAGATGTGGAGGTATTCTATTGATGATTCAGCATTATTTGCGTGAGCAGTAAAATAAGGACAAAATAATTCATAAATTATATACTTACTGCAAAAATTTATTTTATTGTTTTCATTTCAGCAAGATCACAAAATGTGTTGCTAAAATCAGCATTTTCACATAATTTTAGTTTTCTATAGGTCATTGTAGTGTACTTAGATATCTCTTTTGTTCACTACTTGCAATTTTGATCAACTTCACTCTGCAGTATCACTTGGAATTTTAGATAAAATTCTTAAGGCATATTTAGATTAAAAATTGAACCAAGATATTTTAAATATCATGTTCAGACATTGTAATGAGGTTCATATGATATATTATTCTTATCTCTGAAAGTATTGTAAAATAATTTTAATTTCATCATATGAATCATTGCCACTGTGAGATTTTCATAATTTCTTAAAACAATATTTAGATCCATTTAGTATTTCTTACAGTATTTCAATATTTTCATTCTGGATTATTATAAAGCAAAAAAAAAAAAAGAAAGA
>NW_004444120.1:3240381-3294056 GCF_000243295.1 Trichechus manatus latirostris
AATATTTCAAAATGTTTTCCAGCAGCCATAAACAAATGTTGGGAATAATGCAATAATTTCTGATTACCTATAGTACCACAAACTTGGATGTGCAAGAAAGTAAGAAAATGGAAGTTTCACATTATTGGCAAGTAACTTTGTTATGAAACAATCTACTGAAACAGTGCTAAAAGAGAGGATGGATCTAGAAGTTAATTGATTTGTCTTACCTAAGACTTTTTGCTGCTGAAATCTTCACACACTCTGCAACTATGTGTGTCTCCACCCACAAACCTTCATACCATTGTGATAAACCTGCTACCGTCAAGTCAATTCTGACTCACAGCGACCCTACAGGGAAGAGAAGAACTGTGCCATAGGGTTTCCAGGTAGCAGCTGGTGGACTGAACTGCTGACCTTTTGGGTAGCAGCTGTAGCTCTTAAGCACTACGCCACCAGGGCGCATCATTCTGATGGTTGCGTTTTATTTTTAGGACATAGAACAAAAAAATATGGAGAATCAGTCCCCTAAGGCCTTGGATATTAGGAGAGATTTAAATCACACAGTTGTGGAGGCTGCCAAGTCCAAAAATCCATAGGTCTGCAGTGGTGGGTCAATTTCCAGCCAAGGCACCTCATGTGCAGCCACCACCCATTTGTCAGTTGAGGTTTCCATGTTGCTATGATGCTGAACAGGTTACGCTTCCAAGTAAGACATGCTAGGAGGAAAGGCCTGATGATGCACTTCTGAAAATCAGCCATGAAAACCCTATGGATTACAACAGTCCAGTCCACAACCAATCATGGGGATGCTGTAGGACTGGGCAACATTTTTTTCCATCGTGCATTGGGTCAACATGAATTGGGGGCCATCTCGTCTGCAGCTAATGACAACACTGAGCTATTACTATAAACCCAGTATTAGTCGAAGTGTTTTACTGGCATTTAATCTTCATAAAAACCTTTCAAAACACGGACTATTTTTTACATCATTTAAGAAAACTGATCAATCAGTGAATTAATGCTGAATTACTTCCTCTTTGCCACTAGCATAGATAATTGAAAGTAGAATATTATAAAAATAATTCCCTTTTATTTGCTTATAGAAGACATAAAAGAGAAACCTGATGGGCTCTCTTCACATTTCTCTTATTAATATAGAGTGGAACTTTTAATATTGATATTAATAATTATAATTACTAAACATCTATTTTATAGTTTATTAAGAACCTAAGTACTAAATTAACTCTAGTAAAGAATTATCATTGAGCACTGTGATGGTTAATGTTATGTGTAACTTAGCTAGGCTATGATTCTCAGTGATTTGGCAGACATTGGACTAATTGCTCTTCCATAATGTAATATAATGGAATCATCTCCGTGATGAGATCTGCTATGAGCAGCAGATCAGTTGAAAAGGGAGTTTCCTTGAGGGTGTGGCCTGTATCCAGTAGACAAATGAATGTTCCAGCAAGGCTCACTCTCCCTCTTGATTCTGCATCCGACTGGTCATCATCTGACCTCTGGTTCTTGGGACATGAGCCAGCAGCCTGCTGGCTGACCTACAGATTTTGGGATTGCCGGCTCCCGTAACCCCGTGAGCCAGCAGCCTGCCACCTAACCCTCTGATTTTGGGTTTGTCAGCTCCTGCAACCACGTGAGTCAGGAGAAGCTTCCAGCCTGACACCCGACACACGGATTTTTGGACTTGCCAGCCTCCACAACTGCATGAGCCATTTCCTTGAATTAAATATATATGTATTTATATATATACATGTAACTGGTTTTGCTCTTCTGAGAACCCAGTCTGAGACATGTGCCTATGTATAATTTAAGGTGTCCCTGGGCGGCCCAAGTGGTTAAGCAATGGACTACTAACTGAAAGGTTGGCAGTTCAAAACCACCCAGAGGCACCTGAGAAGGCAGTCCTGGCAATCTGCTTCCAAAAGGTCACAGCTTTGAAAACCCTATGGAGCAGTTCTACTCTGCATACATGGGGTGGCCATGGGTTGGAATCGACTTGATGGCAACTAACAACAACAACGTATATATTTTATTGCGCACCTACGCACTGTGTTCCGTGCTCAGCACTTTACAGAGTTTAGCAATCAACAATGCAAATCTAACTGTGTCATTTCCTGACCTAAAACCTTTTAAGTGAGTCCGCATCGCCCTCAGGTTAAAGTCCAGCTTTTAGACCAGAAATTTGTTAAATCTGGTTTCACGCTAGAGATTATCTATTCTAGAAAGGTTTTTCTGATCTCACAAGTCTGATTAAGTGATTCTCCTAAAAGCCACTCTGTATTTTTCAAGTAAGTTGAAAGGCCCAAGTTATAAAAATAACTATGAACCACCCTGCACTAATCTCTTAGTACGTATAAAAATTTGTTTAGTTTTCTGTCTTCTCCAGTAGAGTATAGATTTTTTTTTGAGGACAGAAACGGTGTTGTATTCACGGTAACTCCAGCAAATACCATAGTTTGGGAACACAGTGATTGCTAAGTAAATCTTGAACGAATAGATTACGGAGAAATTACTTAAAACAACAAAAGAACTTAGTAACTGGTATTTGTAAGGCTCTTCTTTGTAAAAATACATTTATATTTATCCTATCATCTAGCCTTCGAACAGAGATGAATAAAGGGATTCTCACCATTTTAGAGATGAGAAAACGAACGAGCTTATCCCATGGAAACAGGCGTGTAAAGCAGCAGCACTTTGATGTGAGCCCAATCTCCCAAAGAGTAGGATAGCGCCCTCTTTATTGCATTCTTTGGCCCTGAGTGAGTGGTTGATTGCCAGTTTAAGATTAGGGATACAACTGCAAAGAAAAGACGTTCTCTCCATTCCTTCATACTAATACAGTTCAAATAATACTTCGTTAATTTTAAAAAATTATTGATTAAACAAATCACTAAGCATACTTCAGCATCTTTTTTTTGAAAATCTTTACTTAAGTTCTTTAACTCTCATCTACCTACTTCCTTCCTTTCCTAAGCCTCATAGAGGAAGCTCAAAAAGTGCTACTCACTGAAGATCCACTCAAAAACACAAAATCACATTGTAACTGAAACGCGCAGCGCCACCACCCTAGACTTCCTTTTCTTTTCCACAGTAGGAGGCGGGGCCAATTTCCCTCATTCAAATAAAAAACCAGGAGATTTGCATGGGGAACGACCAGTCCGTGAACCTATTGGCTGATAGCATATAGGCGTGGCCAATATTACGAGCACTGAGCCCCGCCTACATTAATTTGCATAACGGCCCCGGCGCGTGTAAGGGAGAAGCGGGTTTGTTTTTGAATCTGCGGAGGCGGCGGCGGCGGCAGCGGCGGCGGCAGCGGCGGCGCGGCGACTGAGGCGCGCGAGACTGAGGCGGCAACGTTGGGGACGGCGGCGCGGGACGGCTCTGTAGGAAGGAACTTGGTTCCCTCTCCTTCATCTCCCGCCCCGAAAGGTATATGTGAATCCTAGGGGCTGTTATAACCACATTTTGTTAAATTACTATTGTATTTATGAAGAGTCAAGACCGCATTATGGCGACTGCTGGAGTTGTGTGTGCGCCTGCGCGGTTGCGGAGTTGCGGGCGGCGCTGCATGGGAGCACGTGATCTTGCGGGGTCGGGCTCTAGCTGCAGTTGTGCAGCTGACGGGGCGGTGGCTGCGCAAGCGCAATATTCATTTTCCAGATCTAATGTTCTTGTTGGACGCCATTTGGGTTCTAGATTTATTTTTCATCATTCTTCAGGGGTTTCATTCTATTACTCCCAAATTCCCACAGTTTTAAAGGAAAACGTTTCTCTTATATTGTACTCCTATCCGACCTCAAATTCGTCTTTTATATTTCTCAGATTTTCTGAGAAGCTGTAAACATGATTCTTTCTTGTGGTTCTCGATTATAATTTCACTTTCAGTAGGGAGATAAGTTTCTTGCACCTAGTGGTGTTCTCACGGAAAGTGCATGTATTTAAACTGCATATTTGCAAATACATTTTTAACCCTATTTTTACCAGATCTGTTGTCATGGATGTGTGGGATGTTTGCAAAATACAATTTTAGTTTTGGAAGTATAGGGTGTATGTGTTGGGGGCAGTGGAAGAACATACAATGTAGTTAAAAAAGAAACCTCAATCTTCATGGGATTTTTTTTAAAAAAATCTTTTATTCTGAGCCAATGAAGTTTTAATTTTAATCAGTTTGTGTGCCTCAGAGCATACTTGCATTTGTATTCTACATTTTTCAGTCCCTTGATCACTTATCCGTTACTGATTCTGTTAATTATTGTTAATCTGATTTTTAAAATAAAATCAACACATTTTCTTACTGTTTTCTTCGTGTTGATGCATAAAATATAACTTGGTAAATTGTTCTAAAAAAGAATTCTACAAAGAATTCCCAGCAACACAGGAATCAAGAGGACCACCAATAGAAATAGTTTCTTAGAAACACTTTCCCATATAATTGTGTATAAAATATCCCTGTTGTGTTTATTTTTTACAAGTGTGCTCCTGATTTTAGTTTCTTAAAGAAGAGGCGGTTATAATTGTGAATATGCTACCGATTATTTTAGCTTAAAAAGGTAGTGTCACTGTGTTTAAAACTTATATAACTCATCTGAGAGAAGTTATGTAATATTTGATATGATTCTCCCATTGTGCAGTTTATTTACTAGGCTAAAAACCTGTAAATGGTTTTCACAAACTTTTATCTGTGGTTTGCATGTACAGTAATTGGTTTCTTAGCTGGTTATATAACCCCAAGTTTACATTGATCTTCTGTGAAATGAAGAAGTGGCTCTGCTTTATAATCTTGGTTAGTTGAGGGACATTTTTATTTCCTAAAACGAATACCCTTAGTAACTATGAACTGGATGTAATTGATACTTTTGATTGGTGGGTTTTTAAGTGATGTCACACATGAGATAGAATGGAGTGATAAGAGATTCTTTTTTTCAACAAAATCTTAGTTTGTCATTGATGTAATTCCTAGAACTCTGAAGTTTTCTACACAGAAATATATTTAGAGGCAGTTGTGTAATCTTGCCTCTTTTATGCTTCTGAGTGGTTACTCAGCACCCTCCTCCTTCCCATACAGTAATTTCAGGTATTTTGAAGTTGAAACTAGGTTGTATTTTTTTTATGTGTGTGTATGTGCACACACATACATAGTTAGGTTAAGAAAAAAACTTTATACACTTTGCTCTTCCAGATGAATGGAATATATTTAAGGTTTTAAGTTTGAATATACAAACCATTGCATAATAGGTTAATGTTGAAGGTCGTAACAGTTACTTGAAAATACTAAAAAACATTAATATACAATTTTGCTGTCATGTTTTTCAAAAAGGCAAACATAGCTGTACAAACATAGCTGTGTAAAACTAAGATTAATGAATCGTCTGAACATTTTGTTCATTAGTATTCTGTCATTAACAAGCATATTTTGAAATTTAGTCTGGTGGTTGTGATGCCACAAAATTTTGACATGCATGTAGCATATATAAATATTAACACAAGGTTATCCAGGGATTAATACTAAGTGACTGGGGTTATTTAAAATTTTTCTAGTTTTATAAATTTTAATCATCAGAAAATTCAGTTTGAATGATGAAGTCATAAATCACTAAAGTTGTCTTTTGTCTTTAACACATGATTTGTACTTGGGATAAATGTTATATTTAAATATATTTTTACTTATTCATATAGCACATTTAGAAAACGTTGAAAATAGTAACATTCAGAAATAAGCGCTGTAAATGTTTTGGTGATTTTTGTGACCTCACTTTTATTAGTTGATCAGTTTATTGATCTACTTATCAGTTTTTTTTTTTGTTGGGATCATAATTTATTCCTTCTCTTAACATTGTGAATTTTTTCCCATTTCATTATTCTTCTAAAATGTTTTTTATTGGTTACATAATATTATATTTTGAAAATTTCCCAAATTATGAAATATTCTTCAAACACATGTTTTTAAGTGGCTACATAATATTGTCGTATATTATAAGAATGTGCTGAACCCTGCTGACATGGTGGTTAAGAGCTATGGCTGCTAACCAAAAGGTCGGCAGTTCGAATCCCCCAGGTGCTCCTGGAAACCCTATGGGGCAGTTCTTCTTCTTTGTCCTATAGGATCGCTTTGAGTCGGAATCGACTTGACAGCAATGGGTTTATTTATTTATTTTTTATTTTTGTGACATTCTAGGCCTTTCTTACTTTGTTTGCCTATTTTTCTATTATAAATAATGCTGCGATGAACACCTTTGTACATGAGTCATGATCAGAATACTTTATCGTAGAAAACTTCTTTGAAATTATTGCTTCAAAGTGCTTTTAATTTGCCAAATTTATACAATTTAGTTTTTTTTTTTTTTTTTTAAAGCATTTCCTATACTACCATAAATTTGATGGGTGCGAAATAGTAGTTCATTTATTTATTTTTTGATAACTTGTAAAGTTGAACTTTTTAATGTTTTATTTATGCATTTTCTCATTTTATATGAATTTGCAGTTTGAGTTTTTTTGCCTGTTTTTCTATGGTGTGTGTTAATGTTTTTCTTATGTGTTTATATTTATGGATATTAGCCCTTTGCCTTTCATATTTGTTGCAGCAATTTTTTTTAGTTTATCAGTTATCTTTTAAAATTATTTATGGTTTTATATATTCAGAAGTTTTACATTTTTATTTAGTCAAATGTACTGACAGTATTTGTCTGTCTAGAAAATATTACCCATGTCAGATAAACTAAATACTCATCTATATGGTTTATTGTTTCTATATTTATGTTCTTTAAAAAACTACTTAACTTTCTAATCGTTGTGGAGTTTATTTTGACCTAGTGTGTTAAAATGGGCTGCTGGTTTCCATTTTTTCCAAATATCTAGCTTTCTCAGAATTTTATGTTGAGGATTTGTCACCTTTCTCATTGCTTTGAGTTGCTTCTTTTGATCGTGATAAGCTCTTAGGTACTACTGTATGTTTTTTTTGAGCTACCAATTCCGTTTCATTAACCAAGGATAGTTAACCAGGGGTCTCTTGACTTCTAGGGCCTCTCTAAATGTATTGAATGAGTTCCATGGATCCCTTGAAATTGTATGCAATTTTATGAGTGTGCATATGTATATTTTTCTGGGAAAGAGTATAGCTTTCATCAGCTTCTTGAAGGAATATATAATATAAAGTCTAAAAGAAAGTTAGCAACCAGGGTATCTGGGCCTTATTTTAATACCACATTACCACATTGTTACTGTAGCTCTGTAGCCCCGTGTTGTTGTTGTTAGCTGCCATTGGGTTGTTCCCAACTAATGACGACTCCGTGCAAAACAGCGAAAACCTGCCTGGTCCTGTGCCATCCTTATGATTACTTGCCAATTGAACCATTGTGATCCATAAGGTTTTCACTGGCCAGTTTTTGGAAGTTGATCACCAGGCCTTACTTCCTAATCTGTCTTAGTCTGTAAGCATCACTGAAACTTGTTCAACATCTGTATAAAGGTATGGAGGTACAACATACACTCACAATTCCTTTTCACAGTTTTTTTAGCTAGTCTTGGTTTTCGCAGATCAACTCTAGATTCATTTGGATAAATCTTTAAAAAAGCCAGTTAAATTGAGGTTTTGTTTAGAATTGCATTAAACTTAAATTCGGGGTAAAAGTATATCTTTATACTGTTTGTTTTCCTTTATTGATGAATACAACATCTTACAGATCACACAATGTGTACTCTTTTTAGGAACTCTGGGAAAATTTCAGATACCTGTGATTTTTCATTAAGATATCATTTTACTGGTTTCCTGGTACATATATAATGTTAATGGGAGTGAATTGGGAGAGGATATAGGACTACATTTTTATTTTTAATCTGCTTTAGGACATGGTGTTATTAAGGTAATGCAAGTATGATGTTAGAAGCGGGGAAAGTAGGTTAGAAAATAATATGTTCTACAATATTTAAAACCAAAATCTTTCTTCTTTTTTTAATATAATTTTTTTTAAATGAAGGAATTTTGAAAAGTAATTCCTTTTCAGGCCTGGATGGAGCCTAATCTTATAAAAAATATAAAAATCTATTATTTTATTCTCTGAGAGGATGTTTTCCTAATTATTAGTATAATTGTACTCTCCGTTAAAGCTGTTCTTTGTGCTGACTGTAGTGAAAAATATGTCTTGAGTAATAGTGAATTTCAGTTGTAATTCAACTTTTTATTGTTTTCATAATGGGTTCAGGAAAGAAAATCAGAATATTGTCAAAATATTATATTTATGAAACTAAGCTTGAAAATTGGTGGAGGCATGATAAGAAGATACCACAAAAATAAAGATAGAAATCAAATGTTAAAATTCTGGCTTTCCTTGAGCATTCTGCCTTTTTAAACTGAAGTTTCTGTCTTTGGGACTTTTTCGAGGAAATTTGCTTAAAAAAATTGGATATTTTACCTCTTTTGTTAGACCTTTGCCCTTAGTTGAGAACTTTTCCTATTTCTAGTGGATTATGATACTTGGATTTTTCAGACCATAACAGATGAGAAGTAGCAAATTATGGAAATAAGTGCCACTAGAGAAATACGTATGGAAAGGGGCAGGAAATGATGTTGGTAGTGAAGAGGATCAGATTTCAAACATTAAAAGCAAGAATTTGAGGATATTTAGTTCGGGAATCAGTATTCCCAGAACTTAATCTGTATTTATAGCTTGTTCAGTATGGTAATTGATAATATTATTAATGACTCTGAGTCATTGAGAATATTTATTTATGCTTAACCTATTCAAGAAGGGAAAGAAGTTTAGTTTTTAGTTTAGAAAGATTTCTTGTTATTTTGTTTTTTTAAGTTTTGAGGCATTTGGAAAATCCATACTTGTGGCATACTTAGTTTTTCAAGGGACTCACATGGAAAAGAAGTTTGAAGTTAAAGTTTCTGCCTTTGAGTTTCTTACAGTTGTGGGGCATATGATAGGTAAAACAAACAAACAAAAAGAACAAAAAACTATGTGATATTTTAATATTAAGTTATAAAAATATCATTAAGTAGCTCTGGACAGCCATAGTCCTTTTCAGTTCCCTAGAGTACTTAGAAATTACCTGTTCATTAGTGGAGTTTCTCTTAAAATTCTTACCCATTTGACCTTGTTAGATTTCTTTAGTGAGCCTGAGACTGTTTAAAAATTACTTTGCAATGCTTTTTCCTCAGGTTGTTCTTCAGTCTACAAAGTAAATCAGATTTCTGCTGGCATTTTTCCTCTGTTCAAAACAAAAGTGTATGGTCACAGAATTAAACTTTAGTTATATATGTTTCAAGTTGCATGGTGGAAATAATTTCATATTGGAGACAGACAGTATGAGTGCTGGGGAGCATTTTCATTCCAGAAAAACGAGACGACCATGACACTACTGCTTATTTATATAGTCTGAATGTTTTCGGTTTTGAATTTTCACCGTTTGGAATTTTGAGTCTTTAAGAGAATGACTCAGGCATCTGCTTGGTCATCTTCCAAAATATGTGGGAGGCCTAAGAATACTGTTGATAGTGCCTTCCTGAGAGAGGAGAATATGTCTTCCTAATTGGATCTAGGTGGACGTGAGTCTTGGAAATGAAATTGAGCTGATAGCTTTGCCATCAGAAAATTCACTTGTGTCTGCAACTTTTTTATTGCCCAGAATATGTTTTGTGTTATTTTGTAGATAATGTTTGGGAATAACTAGATATATACCCTTTAGTTTGGGAGAGAGCACTCATTGTATAGTGGTGATGTGAGGTAGTATGTGATAATGTTTGACTGTATACTGCCTTCTCTCTTTCTTTGTTGTTTGTATAGTCCTGAGCTACTTTGGAGAATCATTGTCCTGCTAGGTACCTAGAAATTGTGTCCATCACTCCGTGGCACTTTGGCATTCTAATAATTTTTTAACTCTATGTTAGAATAATGATCCTCAGAGATGTCAAAGCCATTAAAGGATCTCTCCTTGGGTCAGTGATTCGCAAAAATAGTGCCTTCAATTTTGTAGAAAGGTAAACTTAGAATACAGGAAGGGAATCTACTGGTTTTGAGGACCAGGAGGAAAGACTTTGACATGATTGCTGATACTCATTCATATCTCTTAAGGCTTTGGAACCTTGGAAATGTATCTGCCCTATTACTCATGGTACCAAAAAAAAGCGACACCTGTTGACCGTGGAGTTGATTCCAACTCATAGCGACCCTATAGGACAGATTGGGACTGCCCCGTAAAGTTTCCAAGGAGTGGCTGGTGAATTCGAACTGCTGACTTTTTGGTTAGCAGCTGAGCTCTTAACTACTGTGCAACCAGGGCTCCAGGAGATAAACTGTTTTAAGAAAAGGAGGAAGTGGGAAACCATGGAAGAGAAAAGAGGGGATTACCGCTGAATTTTTTTCTTCTTTTATTTCTTTTTGAGTGGTAAATGTTGTCAGGAGCCAATTGGATTAAAGGTTAAAAAGCTGTAACAGAGACTCTGTTACCGTTGTTTAAAGAGGATAAAAGTTTATTTCTTTCACATAACAATACAGAGGAAGACTGTTGAGAGGGTTTCTAACTGGTTTTACCTTAACCTATGACTTTCATTTCTAGGTTGAACATGAGTACTACACTTTCACCAGCCAGGTGCAAGGGAGAAAGGGCAATAGGAGTGCACACTCATACTTTTGAGAGCATGATCTGGAAGTGGCATGTATCACCTTGACTCATGTTTTATGAGTCAGAGTTAAGTCATTGGGGCATATTTGGCCAGGAAAGGAAGGTTGTAAAATGTGGCATCTAGAAGTACAACCAAGTTCCAGCTAAAACTAGACGGTTTTATCAAAGAAGAGGAGAAATGGATATTGGGGAACACCTAGCGTTTTTTGCTACATAAGGAAGCAGGAGAAGCAGTCTGTCAAACTTATAAATTCATAGGTTGATATTTTAAACTGGCTCTTTGTTTTAAGAGGCAAGTCCGGATATAGCTATATCTTCCTTTGAAATGGTATTTTGGGAGCTTCATACTCAGTTTGTGGCTGAGGTTCCAGTTATTTTAAATGCTGATTTTATTTGGTAGAATTCGTCCTTCCTTTGCTTGCCTTTGAAACCATTAATCATTAGTTTAATTTTGCAAGAATTGGAATTTTAATTTAATTTTTAAAACTCAGCCTTAGTGGTACAGTGGTAAAGCACTCAACTGCTAACCAGAAGGTTGGCAGTTTGAACCCATTAGCCGTGCTGTAGGAGAAAGATGGGGCGGTGTGCTTCTGTGAAGATTTACAGCCTTGGAAACCCTATGGGACAGTTCTACTCTGTCCTGTAGGGTCGCAATGAGTCAGAATCAACTTGACAGCAGTGAATTTTGGGTTTTTTAATTTTTTTGAATACTCTTAAACCATACAATTTAACTTACTTATTTTAAAAGGATGAAGGACTGTAGATAAACTGAATAACAGTTGTTTGATTTGCTTGTTTTAGTTGCACAGTTGAATTTATGTTTGCATTATCCTAGCCAGATTCAGCTTTCTTCTCCAGTTATAACTATATGTATAAATTATACATTTTCGGGATAGAAGATGTGTTTCTAGGGCCTTATATGCAGGTAAAATGATTGTAGTCTTAAATTTGCTCTGCATATTGACAAAACTAACTTGATAAATCAGTAAATAATTAAAAGTAGCTTTATGTAGAGTATGGTAAGTAAAAGAGTGAATATTTATGTGAGTCACAGAAAGCTAGAATTATGTATATTAGGGGGTGATCATGGAAATCTTCCTAGAGGAGTTGAACTTTCAAGAGATGAGTAGGATATTCCTGGTAAAGGGAATCAGTAGTATCTTAAAATTTCAGAGGTGGGCACTTCCTTAAAAAGCTAGAAATAGAAATACCATATGATCCATCAATCCCACTCCTAGGTATATACCCTAAAGAAATAAGAGCCATCACACGAATAGACATTTGCACTCTGTCTTAGTCATCTAGTGCTGCTGTAACAGAAATAACCACAAGTGGATGGCTTTAACAAAGAGAAGTTTATTTCCTGACAGGAAGGTAGGCTAAAAGTCCAAATTCAGGGTGTCAGCTCCAGGGGAAGGCTTTCTCTGTTGGCCTTCTCATCCATGTTTCTCCAGACTGGGAGCTTCTCCGCACAGGAACCCCAGGTCCAAAGGACGTGCTCTGCTCCCGGCACTGCTTTCTTGGTGGTATGAGGTCCCCAATTCTCTGCTTGCTTCCCTTTCTTTTTATCTCTTGTAAGATAAAAGGTGGTGCAGGCCACACCCCAGGGAAACTCCCTTTATATTGGATCAGGCATGTGATCTTAGTAAGGGTGTTATACAATCCCACTCTAACATAAAATTGCAATCACAAAATGGAGGACAACCACACAATTCGGGGAATGGTGGCCCAGCCAAATTGATACATATTTTTTGGGGGACATAATTCAAACCATGACACACACCTATGTTCATTGCAGCATTATTCGCAGTAGCAAAAAGACGGAAACAGCCTAAGTGCCCATCAACAGATGAATGGATAAACAAATGGTACATACGGTGGAATACTACGTAACGATAAAGAGTAATGACAAATCTGTGAAACATCTCACAACATGGATAAATCTGGAGGGCATTATGCTGAGTGAAATAAGTCAGTCACAAAAGGACAAATATCATATGAGACCACTGTTATAAAAAAACAAGAAAAGATTTATGCACAGAAAAAAAATTCTTTGATGGTTACCAGAGATAGGAGGGGGAGGGAGGGAAAATTACTAACTAGATAGAAGACATATGTTAATACTGGTGAAGGGAAGGCAGTACACAATATAGGGGAGGTCACCACAAAGGCAAAGGAAGACACTGAGAGGAACGCAAGACGAAAGGGCAACTACGGTCATTATTTTAGCATAGATAACTCTGCAACAATAGCATTAACAAACAATAATCTACAAATGCGTACATAGGTAGAAAGGTATGCTAAAGAGGTGTGGGAGAGTGTATGGGAACACACCTACTTGTAGATACAGGTTTGGTTGTGGATGTTTCTACATAATTGTAGGTGCTACATGTATGTTAATATAGACAGTAGAACACACAAGGGTCACAGGCAGGGAAACCTCTAAGATATAACCAAACACCTCATAGATGAAGTTCCTAGGCTTGAAGGTAAAGGACATATACTGGGGGTACATCTACGTCGGTTAGCACAACATAGTTCTTAAAGACAGTGTTCTGCATCCTACTTTGGTGAGTAGTGTCTGGGGTCTTAAAAGCTTGTGAGCGGCCATCTAAGATACAACTATTGGTCTTTTCCCATCCAGAGCAAAGGAGAGTGAAGAAAACCAAAGACTCAAGGAACCAGTTAGTCCAGAGGACTAACAGTCCTCATGAACCACAGGTTTACATGACTCCAAGACCAGAACTACACAGTGCCTGGCTACCACTACTGACCACTCTCACTGGAATCACAACAGAGGGTCCTAGACAGAGCAGGAGAAAAGTGTAGAACAAAAAATCAAATTCACAAAAAAGACCAGACTTACTGTTCTGAGAAGAGACTGGAGGAACCCCTAAGACTGTGGCCATAAGACACCCTTCTGACCTGAACTGAAGCCATTCTTGGAGATTACCTTTCAGCTGAATAATAGGCCCATAAAATAAACAGTAATGCCCAAGAGGAACACGTTCCTTAGAACAGTCAATTTTACAAGATCAAAACAACATTTGCCCAGCAGCAAAGATGAGACGGCAGGAAGGGGTAGGAAGTCAGGACAAGTCAGGAAGTCAGGAGAGTGCTGACATATTGAGGGGAATGCAACAATGTCATGGAACACTTTATATACAGACTATCGAATGGGAGGTTCATTTACCCTGTAAATTTCACCTAAAGCACAATAAAAAATTTAAAAATGATATGGCATGGCTACCATTACTGAACATTTTGATCAAAGATCCTATAGCAAACTCTTTGAAACTATTGCCCTGAGATAATCTCAAAACCTTAAACCAGAAATACCCCTGAAGTCTCCTTAAAACCAGTCATTTAGCTTAACTAATAAAGAATATCTGTCTTGAGTGTTATACTCTTTTAAATTCTATCTATACAGCATCAAATTGACAAGAGTAACTGAAAAGATTAGATAGGAACCTTAGGGGTCAGTGAGTTTATGTTAATGGGGGAGGAAAAACTCGGAAAATGAGGGTGAGAATGGTTGCACAACTTGAAGAATGTAATTAATATTCCTGAATTATACATGTAGAAATTGTTGAATTGGTGTATGTTTTGCTGTGTATATTCTCAACAACAACAAAAAAATTATTAAAAAAAGCTACATGCAAAAGGCACAAGAGCATGTATAACTAAAGCATTAACAAAATTCAGAGATAGAAAAGAAGATGGTATGTTAGGAGAACTGTAAATAGCTCCCTCATACAAATTTTTGATTCTTGTAAATAAAAATCATTGCAGCCATAGTGCATATGTAATATGCATAATAAAAACCAAAAAAAAGGAAACCCAAACCCATTCCTGTTGAGTTTGGGACAGAGTAGAACCACCCCCACCCCCAGTAGGGTTTCCAAGGAGCGCTGGTGGATTTGAACTGCTGACCTTTCATTAGCAGCCAAGTTCTTAACGGTTGTGATTCTCAGCTGAAAGTTTTCTAATTTCTCTCTTTTACTTTGCATCTTTTTAAAAGGCATTTATTCCTTTTCACTTTTGTGTTTATAGTTATTTGTATAGTACTTTATAAGTTTCCTAGGATTAGGAATTATATCTTATTGATGTATCTGACAAATACCACATTTTAGAAACAAATCTTTTCTAGTTAGGTATGATAAGACCACTATTAAAAGTATAGTGCCTACTTTAATATTCAGTAAATATTTGCTTATTGAAAGGATAGAACCCCTTTGTTTTAGGTGGAAGTGCAAAAGGAGAATGATAGATGCCAAAACTTTTTTTTTTAATAGCCAAGCATGTAATTTAATTAAATGCAAGCGCCCCTTGAATAAATGGTCAAAAAACTTGACAGGCACATTACATATGAAAAATTATAAATAGTAAATCAACTTTTAGAAAAAAATCTTTAATCTCATGCATAGAGTAAAGAAAGTTAACAATGAAACACCATTGCTTACCTATTAATAAGAATTTCCTAAAATAGGACTGATGAACAGGATATGCAAATTAGTAAGAGTTTGAGGAAAAGATGGAATAATTATTTTGTGTTTGATGTTTATGTAATTCTCTTGTTCCCCCACCAGTTATTTTAAGTGATTCATAAGTTGAAACATAAAGGAAGAAAGAATGAGAGAAAAGGCAAAGAATTTTCCAAAAACCAATGGGTAATATAATGAAGGAGAAAGAACAATTGTTTTGTACTGGGACCTGGGAAATTAATGTCTTCCACTAGTATTCCTTATCTGTAGAATGGGGATACCACCCACCTCATAGGGTTGTTGTGAGGGTTATATAAGATTACATGTATAAAATGTTCTGCATTCCTGCCTGACAACATTTCTCTTTACTGGCTTCAGTCAAGTGATGAATCAATCAACTGGTTATGAATATTAAGAGGCAAGTATGTGCAGGGCAATCCATGTGAAAGCTGGACAATGAATAAGGAAGATCAGAGAAGAACTGATGCCTTTGAATCATGATGTTGGCAAAGAATATTGAATATACCATGGACTTCCAAAGAAATGAACAAATCTGTCTTGGAAGAAGTACACCCAGAATGCTTCTTAGAAGCATGGATGGTGAGAACTTTGTCTCAGGTACTTTGGACATGTTCTCCAGTCCCTGTATCATGCTTGGTACAGTAGAGGGTCAGCAAGAAAGAGGAAGACCCTCAACAAGATGGGTTGACATAGTGGCTGCAACAGTGGGCTCAGACATAGCAAAGATTGTCAGGATGGCACAGGACTGGGCAGTAATGTCTTCTGTTGTACTTAGGGCCACTATGAACCTGAAATGACTCGACGACACCCAACAACAACAGCAAATGTGCAGGGAAGGAGCCCTGGTGGCACAGTGGTTAAGTGCTCAGCTGCTAACCAAAAGGTCGGCAATTAGAACCCAGCAGCTGCTCTGCAGGAAAAAGATGTGGCAATCTGCTTCCGTAAAGATTACAGCCTTGGAAACCTTGTGGGGCAGTTTACTCTGTCTTCTAGGGTTGCTATGGGTCAGAATCGACTCATTGGCAACGGGATGTACAGGAAGCCTTGCAGTACAGGGAGATTTATAGAAGATGATAATATTCTTAATTTCTGGAACTAGAATTTAAATGCACTTAAAACGTAATTTGGAAAAGTATGTTTGATCATACCACTCACTACTGAGGAGAACAGCATTTAGAAAAGTAGTTTACATGCAAAGAAGGCTTGTGAGGAAATCTAGGCTTTAGAACTGACTCTTTTAAAACAGAAGAGTTAAAAAAAAAAAAACAAACAAACATATTTAAAGAAAAAATACCTCACAAGATTACTAAAGTCACTAAATTTACAGCAAGCCTCTTCATGGTGAAAAAGTAGCCATTTTCTCTTAATTACCACAGCCACAAAGTTTTCTTCAGACAGTTACTGTTGCCAGTATCACGAATGAAGTCATTTAATCCAGACAAGATTACCTCTTTTCTTTTTTTTAATCTCAGGATGCAAAGTGCATCTCCCCCTTGTCCTCCAGTTATGGCATTTGTTGGACATGCTTATTCAAAATGGAAGTAATGCACAGTGTCAGGGTGGCTTTTTTTTCCCCATAACCCTACCTTGTGGCCAAATTCCTGCCCCTTAAGGCACAAATTTGACCATATAAATTTGTTTGGTGATTTTCCAATCGTGGATCTTTGTTTTATTAGGCCATTTCATTTACATAGATCTAAGCGAGTGTTGATTAATAAAGACCTCCCTATTGTCTAGTTCTTTTTGATACGAGGTTTAAAAGTTAACTTCTGTTGGGATGCTTTGTAAAGTGTTATTATTTACTTATCAGCTTGTCTATGAAATCAGGAACCAAGTGCCATCTGGTTTATCTTATGAGTTTTCACCTGTAATTGCTGTCTGTAGAGTATCATGTTTCCCTGAGATTCCCACATTTGTCAGTGTTCCTGGTCTGTCAGGGAGTGAGTGGTATTCTTTACTCCCTTTAAAACTAGGATTCCGTAAGCTACAGAAGAAATATCAAATCGATTTCCTGGGAAGACTTGCAGGCATCATTTCTACATTTGAAGTGCAGTTTTTGTTCCCTGTCATACCAAATTAAAAGAGATTTGTATTTAAATGTCACATTTCTGGTGTGGTCATGGTTATAAATTTGATTTACCCAATTTTATCCTGCTAGGAAGGAAAACAGATACTTATTAAAGGTATGTAAACTGGTTCATAAAAAGTAAAGAGACTCAGTTATGGTACTTTATATAATATTGTTGTTAATTATTGTTCTAAGTAGTTTCTAGACAAGGCCAATTAATATATTCAGTATTTTTATACAGAATCATTTAAAAAATTGTCTGATGGTTTCTTAGCTTATAATCTATATTAAAATCTTTTGTAGGATTTTTGTTTTGCCTGAATTCTGAGGGTATTGAATCTAGATATTATTTAAGCTACTATTTGTACAAAATAGATCTTAAATTGAGGATTAGAAGTAGATTAAAAAGGTGTTTTTCTCATATGGCTATTAAGTATAAAATATTAACCACATTTAAATCAGGTCGTTTAACCCTAAAGTAGTGCAAATGATTAATGTCCTCATTGTTAACCAAGAAGTTGGTGGTTTGAGTCTACCCAGAGGCAACTCAGAAGAAAGTCCTGGTGATCTAACTCTGAAAAATTAGTCACTGAAAACCCTGTGGAGCACAGTTCTACTCTGACATACATGGGATTGCCATGAGTTAGAATTGACCTGATGGCGACTTGGATTTTGGTTTAATTCTTGTTTTGCTGATCTTGGGGTAAGTAATCTACTTATGCAAAGTTGTCAGCACTGGACTAACAAAATCATGGAAGTCCTGACCCATTGCTTTGATGCAGTTATGATAAGTATTGATACATGAGAAAGATGTGTCAGCTTTATACCAGTATGCTTGTACCTAGGAGACTGTTTCATGTATTAGTAATAATTAAGAATATTTGGTACAGTCTTTACTAAGACTCTTTGGATATTTATTTCAGAAAATTTAATTTCTGATCTACATATTTTGTTCTCAGATACAGAGGCAGGGAGGATCTTGATTCATGTCTGTTTCTTGAGTCTTATTGCTTCAGTTTGGCCTAGTTGCTCTTTACATCTGGTGTACAACTGTCATCCCTGGAATATTATTTACTGGGGATTTCCTTCTGTGTGGGAATGTAGGACCCTTGTTTTCTATATGTTATCTTTTTATTGTCTTACTCTGTCATGGGAGGGCAGGGCACATCCTTTACTAGCTTTTTGATAAAGGGTGGGTAGGAGACATAGTTTTGGACACCATGTGTGTTTGAAAAATGTCATTATTCTATATTTTTAATGCTTGACTGATAGTTTGGCTGGGTATAGAACTCTAGGGTGGAAATAATTTTCATTTAGAATTTTAAAGGCACTGCTCCATTTATCTTCTTACTTCTGTTATTACTATTGAGAGATCTGAAGCCATTCTTATTTCTGATTTTCCCTCAGTGCAAGCTTGTAGAATCTGAAATTTCACTGTAATATCCCTGTAACATGCTTTGGTTTGGCTCTGTTTTTCACTGTTTACTAAACATTCATTGGGCTCTTTTAGGCTGGCAAACTTTGTCCTTCAGTTCCGGAAAGTTTTTGTAAATTATTTCATTGTTGATGTCATTTGCCTTTCTGCCATTTTAATTAGAATTTTTGGATGGGTACTCCAATTTTCTTAATATATTTTTCTCCTGTTTACAACTTTGTCTTTTTGCTTTATGTTCAGGAAGATTTGTTAACTTCATCACCTAGTCCTTCTGTTGAATTTTCCATTTTTTCTATTAAGTTCTTAATTTCTGTTTTACCGTATTCCTTGCCTGTAGTATCCTATTCTTGAATCAGGAATGTAACAATTTTTTTTTTTTAAATATCTGTAGATATTAATGATTTTTTTTCAAGTTTTCTTTTTGCATAGGTTTTTTTTTTAAAATTTTGATCTTTGTCTTTCATGTTAGAGACTTTACCCAATTGCCTTCCTTTTCCTTGGTTGAGTGCATAATGTGATGTGGGAGATTGATAAGATGATTAGAATATCTGAATTTGTCAGTTTTGAACTTCTCAATAAGCAGGTCTGGGCAGACCATTTTTGGGGAACTCCAACAAAACCCTCAGGTCTTGCTTTTTGGGCTAGTCAGATACCCCAGAGAATAATCTTCCTTTCTTATCCATAGAGAATAAGAGTGTGGTTGCCAGCATTCTGGGAGATTAATGGAGGAAGAGGACTAGAGTCTCTACAGTCAGCACTCAGTCTCTCTCTTTTTGGTATGGTACTCACATTTTTAACTATGGATGCTATTTTCAGACTTTTGCTAGGGTTGGAGAGAGCAGCTATTCAGTGGAATGTGTTTGCAGAGGGCATCTAGGGTGTCTTACTGCCTCTCACAAAACAGTTTTCACTATTCCCTCTTACAGCCATATCATTCTACTCTATGACACTTTCACTTCCATTTCCAAAGGTTCTTCTAGTTCCTATGTCTTTGAGAATTCTGCTATGTAAATCAGGATCATTCCTAATTTGTCCTTGCTGCAACTTGGAATTTGAGGTTTTGCAGACTGGAAGTTAGTTACCACTGGGCTTGCTTATTTTCCGATTTCCAAAATATTTATAGCTATTCTCTCTTACTTTACTCTCTGTTCTTGAGGATTTGTGTCTTAAAAAATCCCTTTACTGTAATTTTTTTGGGATTTAAGGAGGGAGTGAAGTTAGGTGTTCTTAGTTCACATCCTGACATCCTTCTAACATGCTTTTTCCCTATTAATATATATAGTGCAGATAATGATAACTTGTGTAATTAAAGTGTTTTAACTAAATGAATGTATTGAAACCTTTTATTTAGGTTCTGTGGAATTTTAAATGATTTATATATGCAAAGTTTTCTAATAGTGTGATATATAAAAAATGTAGTAGTTGACTACACTTAATTTCATAGCTTTTTTCATTACTAGTTGTGTGACTGCTGGAAAATGGTTACATTCTCTAGTCATAAAAATGTCAGATTATAACATTTGTACTGTTTATTTTACATGGTCATCATACAAGTGAAATTTTAAAAAGCTATGTGAGAAGTGCTAGTTTTTAATTAGAAAGAGATAAAATATTGGGTAATCATGGGAAATATTACCTAACATTAGGAATGGCTTCCAAATATGTATGCTTTTCCAAATAAGTGAGGTTAGGCTTATTACAAATGATCTTATGTAAAATAAATTTTTTTTAAGATAATCTATGACATTATGCAATCAAGTTATATTCTACTTCCTTAGGAATACTAATAAAATTTCAAAGTAGATTCCTTGTCTTCCAAAAATTTGTGTAGCCTTCACTCAGAGCTCAGCTCTCCTCAGCACATAGTAGCTCCTCTATGCTGTTAGGTGTCATCAAGTCTATTCCAACTCATAGCGACCCCATGTGACTGACCTGTAGGGTTTTCTAGGCTGTAATCTTTAGGAGAGCTGATAACCAGGTCTTTGTCCCACAGAGCCACTGGGTGGGTTTGAACCGCCAACCTTTTGGTTAGCAGCCAAGTGCTTCTGTTGTGCCTTTGAAAACACTCTAAAAACTGAAAAGTGCTCTACAAAATATACTTTCCTATCTTGGATTCTGAAGTTTAGAAATTTTTAATCTTGGCAGGGAACCCTATAATCAACTTACTATTCTTTCTAGAAAGTAGGAGTTGAGATCCTAAATATGAAGGTTCTTAAAGATGTAGGACTTTGTGAGATTTTTGTAATAGAAATGAAAACAATGGGAATTCATTTCAACTCACCATCTATTGAACAAATTCTGTGTTTCACAGTATTTAAGAGAATAGAAGATGAGAAGACATGATTTTTGTCCTTTGGGCACTCGTATATAAAAATATAAGTAATGAAATGTGGTAAGTATAGTGATAGTGTGCATAAAAGATCTTGGGAGGAATCAGACCTGGTTTGAGGGACAGGCATATTAAGAAAAAGGAGTAAGGAAAGGATTGTCAGTGATATGATGATTTAAGTTGAAGCATGAATAGGATTTACTGAGTGAAGTAGGGTAGGATCTTTGGGATAGAGGGTAAAGCATGAACAAAGGCACATATAGATTTAAGGCTTTTAAAGCTTTAACACCCCTAGAAATTCCTTTAACTCAGTATTGAAGTCACTCCTGAGGTTCAACCTTCAGCCAAAGATTAGACAGGGCCATAAAACAAAACAAGACTAAATGGGCACACCAGCCCAGGGACAAGGACAAGAAGGCAGGAGGGGATAGGAAAGCTGGTAAGTCGGAACCCAGGGTCGAGAAGGGGAGAGTGTTGAACCGTCATGGGGTTGGCAACCAATGTCACAAAACAATGTGTATTGTTTAATGAGAAACTGATTTGCTCTGTAAACTTTCATCTAAAGCATGGTAAAAAAAAAAAATAAGCTTAAACAAAGATGTTGACAGTGACTCTTGCTGTTTGAATAACTGTCTAATCATTTTACTTTTCTAAACTCCTTCCATCAGCCACAGAAACAGAACCAATGAGGATGAGGCTTCGTGGGCTGGGACTGAGTGTGGCATGGGATTGTATTTCAGCTCTTACCACTTTTGTAAAGTTATTTTAATTTCTGAACCTGTTTCCTCAATCTCAAATTGGAAGTAAAAGCTACCTTGTAGGTTTAGTGTGAAAATTAATTTATATAATGTATATAAAACCTATATGAAGAGTTGATACAAATCAGTCTACCTCCCTACTCCTTTTCCACAAGGTCCATTGCATGAAGTAGACGATCAGTGTATTTATTGATTTGACTTACAATAGAGAAAAATGAGCAAATTGGTAGTAAGATGATTACAGTGGCTGGAGGAGGATTGGTATAATGATGGAACTTAGATTATGTCTCTTACTTTGAAATCTAAATTAGTTGAAAAATAGCTCTTATATCTACCGTGAGTAACCAGCAGGTTGCCCAGGAAAGCTTAAGACTGAGAAAGTAGACTGGATTTACAAAGGAAAGGTGTTTGGCAAGACAAGGGAGGCTTAAGAGGGTTTTGGGTTGGGGGAGGGGGGGAGCCTTGTGCTTGTGAGGGTATGTTACATAATTTATATCTTTGTGGAATCTGCTTCTTGAATGTCAGAAGTTGCTCATTAGGCAGCTCTAAATTTCTTGGCTGTTTGGGGGCCGCCCCCCACCCCCAATCCCCCTTCCCCTTATCCTTACTCAGATTCTATTGGTTATAGTAATGTCTTCCCTGTTCCACTCCTTCCCAGTTTACCAACATTTTCCTTTTAATGAATAGACTTTTGCTTGAGATTCTATTTCTGAAGAATTAGTGTGGCTTATATCAAGCATAACTTGTTTTTTTCTCTGAAACAGTACTTAAAAGGAGTTTTTACATATATTACCCAGTTTGCCTCATAGAGAGGATATAAAGGCCTTTTAAAGCTGAGTAGCTATTTTTTAACTTTCATCATGGAAAATTTCAAATACAGAAA
Organism: Trichechus manatus latirostris; assembly: GCF_000243295.1. NCBI lineage: Eukaryota > Metazoa > Chordata > Mammalia > Sirenia > Trichechidae > Trichechus > Trichechus manatus. The sequence continues at coordinate 3,262,989 of NW_004444120.1, forward strand.
TAGAATAATAAATCCCATGTGCCCATCACTAAGCTTGAACAGTTATCAACTCATGGGGCTAGTCTCCTTTTAGTTATGCCTCTACCAGTTCCCTGTACCCTTGAACACTTTTAATGAATACCTGTACACCCACTGATGGATAGAAACGAGAGCACAGGGCAGCTAAATTTTAGGAAGGCATGTCAGGTAAGAGAGAGGGAAGTGGTGGATTCTCTAGCTAACTTGAGCAAGTCAAGCAAACAGGTTCTTTGTGTGCTTTTGTCTTCCCCTTTTCTTGATGGCTATGGTACAGCCAAGACAAATTCATTGGGAAGTCTCTTAAATTTGAATTAATATAGTTACTTTTAGCCTGAATTTTACCTTTTTGTGTTCCCTATTTTTTACCAGGGGTGTCCACAGTCCTTGTTTTTATTCGCTTTATACGCGTATCAAAATGTTGGGAGGTCTGTGGCAGGGTGTTAAATGTAATTTGCGCTGGGACCAAATATTCACCTGGGAATGTCTTTGTGATCATCTGGACTACCGGAAGAGATGGAATTGTTTTTGTCTTTTTGGTAAATTACTCAAAATAAGCTTTGTTATTATCTTAGTTCTAATGATTCTAGTCCCTCCTCAGCAGCTATTTAAAACAGTTGTCAAGATTTCAAAAATCTGAATGCAAGCTTTAACCATTCTGCTAGATTTAAGTACTTTGGGGCGTAAATTCTGTGGGGAAAATCTTTAACCCTCTGCAGTTGAAATTAACTTGATCAAATGACTATCAGGATTTGCAAAATTTAATTTTCCAGAATTTACAGAATTGACACTCTTTTCATGATAAAAGAACTATAAAAGGAGGGGGGAAAAGACCTTGAGCAGGGTTTGACTTTGACTTTTTTTTTCTGGACTGAAATGGAGGCTTCCTTTCAAGCAAATTCCCTAATGTTTGCTCTGTGTGATTTGGCTCTATCTCTGTAACTGCTAATATGTGGCATGGATTTCAAGCTGTCTGGGATCTGGATGTGCCCAAAGTCTGTATTGCAAGTCAGGATTCACAGGCATTATGTTACAAAACTGGCTTGCTGCCTCCTCTTTTCTTTTTCTGTGCCCTGAGTAGCTGCAGTGTTTGTTGCAGTATATGCATTAGCTGTGGTCTGTTTCCTGCAGGCTGCCAAAGTGGGAGGGGCTTTGTTTGATACATAGCTGAGTTTTCACTGTGTGAGTTCTTGAGTGCACGTTGCAGCCATCTTAATTACACTTTAGTGCAACTGAGACAGTGCAGCTGTCTCAAAATGGCTGCTGACCTAGTCTTTGTAGCTGCTTAGGAAGAAAGTATGCCAGTAAGAAGACTTGTCGCATGCATCAGGACCAGAGAGGTAAGAACTAATTACTTTTTATCTTTAAACATTCTAATTTAAAAAAAATATGAATTTGGCTAAGTTTATTTAGAAAGGTGAACTTAGAGCTTATTTTTTAAGAAGTTGAAGTAAATGTTTGCTGATAGAACCTTTAAGCCTCTATTATGGAAACAGTACATAGAATGCTGAGGTCAGAGGTTAAATTCCTATAATTTCTCACCATCTTATGTTATCTCATTGCCAGAACATTTGATCACACTAATGCTTTTCTGGCCTTAATTAACATAATTTTCCTTTTATGTTGAATATTTTATTTTTTTTGGTAAGTATTTGTAGAAATTAAAATAATATAACATCTGAATAGAATTTTTTAGAAGAAGCCGTTAATAAGCCTTTTTTGCAAAAGAGTGTGATTTTTTTTTTCTTGTTTTTTTTTCACAGATTAGTGCTGGTTTGTTGTTGTTTTGTTATGTCTGTAGGTATTGTTTGATAATTTCCTGGGAAGAATGTTAATTCTCTAGATATAAATCGTAGTTACAGAAAAAATGTTAAAATGCTATAAGACTTTTTTTGGTGCTGTGGTTCCAGTTCTTTCTAATCATGCTGCCTATCTTGGCCATCCAACTCTTACATTTTTAATGGTGCTTAACTTTTAATTTTAATTACTTTTTGCTTAAATTGGCATTCAGATTCAGATTTTGAATTTATGAATAAGTTCATATATTCTAGGCCTGGATACCTCTTTTCTTTATAACCAATGTATTCTAATACAACAACATGGAACTGAATTTAGTTACTTAAGTAATATTAATTGCTGATACTCACTTCAGTTTTAATTTAAGCGTATATATTTAAAAGTAATATAGCTCAATGATTTCATAAATTTAGTTTCAGAATTTTCCAGAAGCTTTCTTAACATGGTCTTGGATTAGAAACGTTTATTGAGATAGTATAATTCCACGGTTACCCAGAAAGGTGGGAGAATAAAATTAATATTAACAAAATATTCCAGAAAGCAGAACTGTTATTCTTTTGTTTTCTAAATTTTATTTATTTTGTTGTTGTTGTTGAGAATATACACAGCAAAACATACCAATTCAGCAGTTTCTACATGTACAGTTTAGTGACATTGATTACATTATTTGAGTTGTGCAACCATTCTCACCCTCCTTTTCTTTGAGTTTTTCTTCTCTCATTAATATAAACTCACTGCCCCCTAAGCTTCCTTTCTAATCTTTGGGGTTGCTCTTGTCGATTTGATCTCATATAGATCATCCTTAAAACAGCATAATGCTCATGGCAGACATTTTTACTAGTTAAGCTAAACTATTGTTTGGTTTTAAGATGACTTCAGGGAATACTTTTGGTTGAAAGATTATCTCAGGGCAGTAGTTTCAGGGGTTCATCGAAGGCTGGAGTCCATGAGAATTTGAAATTCCGTTCTGCATTTCCCCCCCTTTGATCAAAGATTCAAAGTGTTTAGTAATGGTAGCTGGGCACCATCCAGTTCTTCTGGTCTGATGGCAAAGGAGGCAGTTGTTCATGGAGGCAATTAGCCACACATTCCATATCCTCCTCTTATTCCTGACTCTCCTTCCTCTGTTGTCCAGGTGAATAGAGATCAATTGATGTGCCTTAGAAGGCCACTTGCAAGCTCTTAAGACCCCAGGCACTATGCAGCAAACTAGGAGGTAGAACAGAAGCACTAAACACATTATTGGTCTAACTAATGGGATGTCCCATGAAACCATGACCCTAGACTTCTAAACCAAGGAACTAAATCCCATGAGGTGTTTGATTGTACATAAGTAGCCTCAGCAGCTACTCTTTTTTCAGTTGTCATTGTTATAAATAAATCTATCACACAACTTTTGCCAATTATACTTTTTACAGGTGTACAGCTTATTGACAGCAGTTAAAATAATCAGCTGTGCAACCATACCCTTAATCAGTGTGGTTTTTCCATCACCATTAACCCCTCTTTTCCCCCTCCCTCCCGCCGCTGGTAACCACTAATAAACTTCGGTCTCTATACATTTGCCTTTTATTGTTTGTTTATATAAGTCAGGTCATACAATATTTGTCCTTTTGGGGTTGGGTTATTTTGCTCAGCATACTGTCTTCAAGCTCCATCCATACTGTAGCACGTATCAAGATTTCATTTCTTCTACTGGCTGAGTAGTATTCCATTGTATGTATATATACCCTATTTTGTTTATCCATTCATCTGGTAATGGTCATTTAGGTTTTGTCATGGATTGAATCGTGTCCCCAAAAATATATGTCAACTTAGTTAGGCCATGATTTCCAGTATTGTGTGGTTGTCCTCTATTTTGTGATTTTCCTGTGTTATAAATTATAATCCTTGCCTGTGGTTAAAGAGGATTAGGGTGGGGTGTAACACCCTTGCTCAAGTCACATCCCTGATCCAATGTAAAAGGAGTTTCCCTAGGATGTGGCCTGCACCACCTTTTATCTTACAAGAAATAAAAGGAAAGGGAAGCAAGTAGAGAGTTGAGGACCTCATACCACCAACAAAGCAGTGCTGGGAGCAGAGCGCATCCTTTGGACCTGGGGTTCCTGCATGGAAAAGCTTCTAGTCCAGGGGAAGATTAATGAGAAGGACTTTCCTCCAGAGCCAACAGAGAGAGAAAGCCTTCCTCTGGCGCTGACACCCTGAATTTGAACTTCGAGACTACTAGACTGTGAGACAATAAATGTCTCTTTGTTAAAGCCATCCACTTGTGGTGTTTTTGTTACAGCAGCTCTAGATGACTAAGACAGGTTATTTCTAGTTTTTGGCTATTGTGAATAGTGCTGCAGTGAACATTGGTGTATAAGTCTCTTTTTGAATCTCTGCTTTCAAGCCTTTTGGGTATATACCTAGGAGGGGAATTGTTGAGTCATCTGATAGTTCTGTTTTTAGTTTTTTGAGAAACTGCCACACAGCTTTCCACAACGGCTCTACCATTTTGCCTTTCTACCAGCAGTGGATAAGGGTTCCCATTTCCCCCCATCCTGGCCAACATTTATTATTTTGTTTTTGTTTTTTTTTAAATCTTAGCCATCCAGCCATCCGAGTGGGACTGAGGTGGTATCTCTTTGTGGTTTTGATTTGCATCTCTCTGGTGGCTGATGACGCTGAGCATATTTTCATGTGTTTGGTGGACATTTGAATATCCTCTTTGGTGAAATGTCTATTCAAGTTTTCTGCCCATTTTATGATTGGGTTACTTTTTGTTAAGTTGTCAGAGTGTTATACATATTTTGTTAGCATATCTTGTCGGATACATAGTTTCCAAAGATACTGTCCCAGTTGGTAGCTTGTCTTTTCACTTCAGGACAGTTATTCTTTAAGCACTAAGGCTTAAATTGCAGTACTTATTAAGTTTTTTTCTAAATGGTATAGTACACATCCATGACTTTGTCAGTAGAGTATTTTGAATGTATCCCTGACTAAATATAGCATAGAACAATAAGTTTTGAACTTTTTTAATATAATAACTTTTTGTAAATTTTTATGTGGGTCCCTAGTATATAAAAGGGATAAATGTGGTATTTTATTGTTGTGTTCTTCATTTATAATGTTAAATTTATAACATTTTCTTATTACAAGTGTGTTTAATAAAATCAGAACAACTGTTTTGATGTAAACAAAATTTTGAAACAAGAGGTCATATATGTTAATTATAATCTTATGTGAGTGTCAGGATCTAGTTCCCTTACTTGTAGAACCCCAATTGCTAAGATACTGGGAAATTCAGTTTGAAAAGTATTTTAGAGTATATTTCCTTTATATTCTTTTTTGATTTTCATGAATTAAAACTCAATTGCTGTAGCGTCAGTTCCACCTCATGGTGACCTCATGTGTATCAGAGTAGAACTGTGCTCCATAAGGTTTTCAGTGGCTGATTTTTTGGAAGTAGATTGCCAGGCCTTTCTTCTGAGGTACTGTCGTAGTTATTTAATGCTGCTGTAACGGAAATACCACAAATAGATGGGTTTAACAAAGAGAAATTTATTCTGTCACAGTCCAGGAGGCTGGAAGTCCAAATTTAGGATGCCAGCTCTAGGGGAAGGCTTTCTCTCTCTGTCGACTCCGGGAACCCCAGGTCCAAAGGATTTGCTCTGCTCCCAGCCCTGCTTTCTTGATGGTATGAGGTCCCCATGGCTCTGCTTGGTTCTCTCTTTTATATCTCAAAAGAGATTGATTTAAGACACAACCTAATCTTGTAGATTGAGTCCTGCCTCTTTTAACATAACTGTAGCTAATCCTGCCTCATTAACATCATAGAGGCAGGACTTACAACACATAGGAAAATCACATCAGATGACAGAATGGTGGACAGTCACACAATACTGGGAATCATGGCCTAGCCAAGTTGACAGATATTTTTGGGGGGACACAATTCAATCCATAACAGGTACCTCTGAGTGGACTCGAACCTCCAACCTTTCAGTTAACAGTCGAGAGTGTTGTTTATAGTTTAAAATTATTGTCTTGGTGTAAACTTGGGTTTCTTCAACTTGTTTTTGAGATTTTTAAAAAACGAAGCAATTGTTTCCCTAGTTTGTTCAAACCTGTTGCCATTGAGTCAATTTCGACTCATAGCGACGCTATAGGACAGAGTAGAACTGCCCCATAGAGTTTCCAAGGAGTGCCTGGTAGATTCGAACTGCTGATCTTTTGGTTAGCAGCCGTAGCACTTAAAACATTATGCCACCAGGGTTTAACTGTTCACTGTTTATCACAGTTTCATCAACATCTTTATCACTTATTTTACTTTTATTAACTTATTACATTGTAAATTTAGTAGGAATATCTTACGTGGTATAGTGGGTTTTTATGATCTAAACATTAATTTATGTAAATCCAGTCATATGTTCTTGTTCCTAAAAGAGAAAAGGAAAAAATTCAGTATGGACCAAAAATTCTATCCTTCTTTTCTTTTGACAAGGGTCTTCCCTGGAGTGAGTATGACATAGGAACGTGAATGTGCTGTGTCCTTAATCAATCTTATTTCCCTCATGCCTCTAATAGTATGAACTACTCAGTATCTTGGGGGAATATTCTAGTGTTTAAAACATGTTGCTCAAATTAATTCTTATGTGGGATCCTGATATCGAAAAGGGAGAAATGTGGTATTTTATTGTGTCCAATGAAGATATGGGAAATCCTAAATGATATGGATTGACACAATAGCCACAACAGTGGGCTCAAACATGAAAGATGATGGAGATGGCATGGGACCGGGCAGTGTTTCGTTTTGTTATACATAGATTGCCATGAGTTGGAGCCGACTCAATGGCAACTAAAAACTACCACTTATTTTATAAGGTTAAATTTATTTACTTGTAAGTGGTGTTCTAGTTATTTAGTGCTGCTGTAAGAGATATACCACAAGTGGATGGCCTCCACAAATTTGTTCTCTTTCCTAGTTTAGGAAGTTAGAAGTCCAAATTCAGGGTGCCATCTCTAGGGGAAGGCTTTCTCTCTCTGTCTCCTGCGTCTAGGAGGTTCTCAGCACAGGAACTCCTGGTCCAAAGGACATGTTCTGCTCCCTGCTCCCCTTTCTTGGTGGTAGTTAGGTCCCTCTCTCTCTCTGTTTGCTTCTTTCTACTTTTTTCTTTTGTAAGATAACAGGTGTGACTCAAACAAGACTGATGACTTGAGTAAGGGTGGTGACCTGAGTAAAGGTGATGCATCCCACCCTAATCCTGCCTCATTAACATACAAACATAACCTAATTCTCATTAACATAACCTAATCCAGCCTCATTAATGCACAGAGGTCAGGATTTACAACACATTACAAAATGGAGGATTTGTGGTTACGCAATACTGAGAATCATGGCCAAGCCAAGGTGACAGATGTTTTGGGGGATACAATTCAATCCATTACAAGTGTATTTAATAAAAAGAGGAATTACGCTGTTTTGATGTAAACAAAACTTTGAAACGAAATAATATATGATAATTACACCTTCTCCTCATGTACCGACTATCCTATTATCCAACACTTCACATTTATGACAATAGTAAAAAATCTACTGTCTGACTGTTGTGTGCCGTAATGATGTACATCTGGCAGTAACGAACAGTAATGAACACCGAAGTGTGAGGTGAGAGTAACGCTGGCTTTGGTAGTTAAGGTTTTATGTCAACTTGGCTGGGCCATGATTCTCAGTGGTTGACAGTTATGTGATGATGTAATTTGGTAGTTATATAAATGACGTAATTTGGTAGTTATGTAATGTGATCATCCTCCATTTCATGATCTGATGTGGTTAGTCTCCATTTTTGCATAGCACTGATTTTGCATAACTGCCTGGTCTTTGGAACCTAAACATGTCAATAAATGAGCAGAGGGTGTATAATCTTACATGAGTGTCAGGATCTAGTTCCATCATTTGTAGAACCCCAGCCATTAAGATTCTTAGAATTTCATACAGTGCAAGCCACTTACTTAGCTTAGTATTCTTCAGTGCTGGAGGAAAACTGATTAGAATAAAATCATTGACCAATTTATGTTGGCCTTCAGAGAAAGACCTCTGGGAAGTTATATTGATCTACTCTTTTTCTTCTGTTGCTGACTCAAAAATTTCCTGCCTCGCAAGATGACTTCATTAATTATCACTCGTACGTGGGGAAACAGCAGCATCCTATTGTTAAAAAGAAAATTATTGTAATTCTTTTAGTACTGTGTTGCATTTCTGCAACTGCAGGCATAAACTAGACCTCACTGATAATCATTACTTTTGAGATTGGTGACAGTTTTCAAGTCTTCTATGCTGAATTCCTGGTTAGCTATTATGCTGGATAATTGAGAACATAATAAATCTGAGAGCTGGATAATTGCGGGTTTATGGTATTGTTTTGGTCACTTGTTTACTTAGTCTCATTTGTTTATCCTATATTATAGTCTCTTTCATAAGCCATATCATTAGCATAAGACTCTAAGGGAAATGTTAGGATGGTGAAAACAGTATTGAATCCTGAATTCGAATTATGTTTTGACCACCTTTTTCTCATATTGGCAACTCATTCCATTTCCTGACTCTGTTTCCTAATTTATAAAACGGAGGAAAAATACCTGTTTGGCAGGGATATGCTCAGACTCAATGTACATAATATTTGTGAATAGTACTATGAAATACTTTATAAATAACTGGCATACTAATTTTTCCAATAATATTTGAGTGTTTTTCAGTTCATTTGCTTTTCAAATGTCAGTTACATTGTCAAGTGTGTTTGGATCAGGAAATGTGGTATATTTAAAAAATATGGGAAATTTTTCATACAGCTCATGTTTAAGAAGCAGGAAGTACTAACTAACATCAGTATATCCACTAAATGATATTACATATTCACGTCGGTACTACTGGGTCTGTGCCATAAAGATTCAGTATGACGTGAATCTAGTCCGCAAAATGTGGAGATTGATGCAGTCCTCACATTCCTACTTTTCCTTTCCATTCTCATTGCCACCCCCCTCCACCCCACCCCCCGCCATGGCACTTTCTCTGCCCTCTCTTCTCTCTCTCTGTCTGACCCTGGCCACCTGCATCTAGGTCCTTCAGACTGCCAAATATGCACATGCCAGCTGCAAATTTGAAGAGTCCACATGACACCCTAACCTTCTGGTCTGCTGGCTCTTACTACCCCTTTGGGTTTGATAATTCACGGGAACAACTCACAGAATTCACAGAAAGTATATCATACTGACAACTACAGACTTACTATAGTCAAAAAGGATACCAACAAGAAGACGCATAGAATGAGGAGATCTGGGAGGCTTCCTAACCCGGAGCTTCCATATCTCAACGAACGCCCTATCCTCTGGAGAGCAGATATTCTTGCCAACCAGGAAACTCTCTGAGCCTTTGTGTTCTAGGCTTTTATCAGCCACTCCTGCGTGATAACCCGGTAGCATGGAGTCTGACTCATAATGACCCAGTGTGACAGTAGAACTGCCCCATGGGTTTTCCAATGCTGTAATCTTTAGGTTTTCCAATGCTGTAATCTTTATGGGAGCAGACTGCTACATCTTTCTTTTGTGGAGCAGCTGGTGGGTTGAAACCACTGACATTTCGGTTAGAAGCTAAGTGCTTAACCACTGCACCACCAGGGCTCCTCCCTCCTGCATGATAGATGTCAGCTTCCCAGGTGAGCCTTTTCTGGTCTGGCCAGCCCCCACTCGCCAGCACAAATCCTCAGGTATGGCCTGGAACTTCCATACCATGGCACCCCAATTGCTCCAAGGGTTATTTCTCCAGAGCCAAGGATAAAGGCCACCTTAGTTGTGGTAAAACTAGGTCCTTTACCGCACGGGGTCCTGCCCTGTTACATAAATTAGCCATCCTTTTCTGTATGTGGGAGTGGCAAATGTATTTATTAAGTAAAGCCAATATAGAATATTGGCATTACAGAATTAGAAAAGTAAGAGAAATGTTTCGATGGTCTGGCTGAATCCTCCAAATCTACTGTGAGAAAATAACTTCTCTAAAGAGGTACTTGAATTCAGGGCCTAGAATTTTCTGCATTTCAGTACAAATGAGAATCTTAACAGCACAGTTCTCTTTCAGTGGTCACAACCTGGCAGCCAGCAGATTTGTTTTCACCTTCTTCAACTACTACCCCATTTTTCTAGTTAACATTTGAAGTTGTCAGACTGCATACAAAAATCTGGATGTCTTGCCTGCTAGGCCTGCGTTTCTGACTGAAAACAATAATCTCCAGTTGAGTAGCTGCTGTCCCCTTCAAGTAGGTAGGGCCTGATCCTTCTGCTCACATCCTCTTCACCAATTCACATTACTTGCCTTTTTCTGTATGCTGTTGCTTTTGAATTCCCTATCCTATTTATTTCCCAGATTGTTGGCATCCTTAAATATTTAAAACAGCTTCTAACCCTGGAGAAAGTAAAAATAAACAAAATCTAGGCTTCTTTACTTGGTAGGAGAGACTTAACATATGTAAAGTTAGTTTACTCTTTGGACAAACTGTGGCATCTTGGGTAACCTTCAGTCTTAATTTTATATATGAGTACCACAGGGGCTGAAAAGAGCGTTGGTGGTGCAGTGGTTAAGCGCTTGGCTGTTAACTGAAAGCTTGGCAATTTGAACTTGCCAGCCTCTCAGGAGAAAGATGTGGCAATCTGCTTCCATAAAGATTTACAGCCTTAGAAACCCTATAACCAAAAAAACCCATTGCTGTCAAGTCGATTTCAGCTTACAGCAACCCTATAGCAGAGAGTAGAACAGAGAGTAGCCCCATAGGGTTTCCAAGGAGTGGCTGGTGGATTTGAACTGCCGATCTTCTGGGTATCAGTCAAGCTCTTAACCACTGCGCCACCAGGGCAGTTCTGCTCTGTCCTGTAGGGTTGCTATGAGTCGGATTTGATGCCACATCAGTGGGTTGGGCAAGGGGGCTGATGGAAGGAGATTTAGTAACGTCAGCAAAAAGGGGCGATTGAAAGTAGGAGAATTGAGAAATACTATTTAGAAACACGGAAGTACCTTGAGGGCTTTTAATGTGATAATAATCAGTTCTTTTTTCCTTAAATGTTAAGAGATTTTACTATAATTTGGTGTTTTAATGATGAGACTGAGTAAGAAGAAGTTAAATTATATTCAGGTTGTTCACTTTACTGAACAGGTAAATGAAATACATTTTATAAAAGATTTTTGCCTAAATTTGTTGATTTAAGAAGTTTTAGCAGTTAAGTTTCCTGTATATATAAAGTTTTCTTAACTGCAAAAGAAAGACACTGGACTAATTTCAGAGGCTATTAAAAAATTATTTATGTTGAAACTTTGCTTCTTAAGTTTACTAACTTAACATCATTTCAGCTATGTGAAGACTACCTTGATCCATGAAACATGGTAGTTTATAATCTTGATCTGACATGAGTTTGAATTCCATGTTTCCAGTCAAAGCCATCTTCATGGCATTCATGTAATACTATGGCATTGGTAACTCTAGGGAAGTGCTAAAAGAATGTTACTCCATTTTTGGGAAATGGCTTTAGTGAAAACTTTAGTGAAAATTGAAGAAGCAATTAACTTGCACACAGGAAACACTGACTCCTTGCCTTCCTCCTTCCCACACCCCCCCCCCCAAAAAAAAAAGTGACTTGGGAGAAAGCTTAAAGTCTATTCAAACAAGTGATTGCTTTTTAATTGCTCAGGTAGGACTTTCACAAAGTGTTCTTTATTGGTAATTGGTAACTGTCTGAAGTGCTAGGTGTTTGGGGCCCTGGTGGCTCAGGCTGCTAACCACAAGGTCGGCAGTTTGAATCCACCAGCCGCTCCTTGGAAACCCTATGGGGCAGTTCTACTCTGTCCTATAGGGTCACTTTGGAATCGACTCGATGGCAATGTTTTTGATTATTAGTCATTAATATGTGAATATGGAAATGATGAAAACAGTGCTAATAGACCCAATAAATCTTACAAGTATAATGAAACGGAGTTTAACGTTAGAGAGAAATCTGAGGAGTTGCTTCTGTTTTTGTCTAACCTGAAGGCTTCTGCCTTCCCTGTGGAAGTAAGCAAGACACAACTGTCCAGTAGAGCCATTCTGAAAGGAAGGTGCTTGGCCACCTGACCTGGTGCTTTTCATTGGTGAATGTAGAAGTATTATAGAGTACATACTGGAAAGCATTGATGTAGAAGTCAAGAAAAATTATTTTTATTCTGGTACTGCTATTAAGTAGCTGTATACTTTTGGATTAATTACTTCGTTATGCCATTCCTTGACCGTTAAATGAGGGAGGTGGTTGGATTATATAAGGAATTAGAAAAGAACCTAGACTTTGGAGTCAAAAAGAGTCAGAGTGAAATCTGTGTTTTTCTACTCACTGGTGAGAATTTTATATAAGAAATGTATGTATAGTGCTCAAAGTACAGTGCGTATTTATGGTAAATGCTCAATAACTTAGATATAATTTTTATAGAAGTAGTTAAGTTACTATTTTCAGAACCTCAGTTTTCTTATCTTTAAAATGGGGATGATAATGTCTACCATACAGGATTGATACCGAATTTAAACGAGGATAACAAATACAAAGCATTGAGTGCGGCTTGAGGCACAAACTATGAATAAATATTGGTTGCTTTTTCCTCTCAAGGTTCCTTCCAACACATATTTTTTTCTTTTTTTAATTCCAGTCATTGTTTCAGGAACAGTGGTGTTGGGGAAAAATACGGATTACTGGATGCTTTAGAAGATGATCTTTAGGAATAGGGAGCTTTTTAGGAGCCTGGCTGATTGACAGTAAAAATACCAGACTGCAAGATGTTTAGAATCTCAGAGTCAAGACTTTAAAGAGCTCAAAGGGGACAAAACAAGAAGTTTTGTTTGTGCTATGGCAGTATGATAGATTAAAAACAAAAATGGACTGAATTGATCAACTGATTCAACAAATTTAACACATACTTATTACGCATCTATTATTTGCCAGGTACTATTTTGATACTTGGCATAGAAGATCCCTGCCCTTACAGAGTTTATATTAGGAGGAGGGGAAATTAATAAATATGAGAAGGTTACAAACACTAAGAGATGGGGATTCTAGGGGTGGAGTAGAATAGCCAAGACCTAGATAAGCATTGCTGAAAATGTGGTCCATGGATCTTTTCAGGGACTATTTGTTGCTGTTCCTCCATGAGATAAGAGCTGAAATTGAGAGTGTCTAGAAATTTTTATATCAATCTGGTAAAGTAGTTTTATGTTAGTTGAATTAAATAATGAAAAAATCTAGGCGTATATTTCATTTCATTTTTTGAGTAATTCATTTAAAAATTTTTTTTACTGTGTTTTAGGTGAAAGTTTATAGCGCAAATTAGTATTTCATTCAAAAAAATTTATACACAAATAATTTGGTGACACTGATTGCAATCCCTGCCATGTGTTAGCACTATCCCTCTTTCCCTTTCCACCATGGGTTCTCTGCGTCCATTCCTCCAGTTTCCCTGTCCCTTCCTGCCTTCTCATCTTTTGGGCAGGTGTTGCCTATTTGGTCTCATATACTTGACTGAACTAAGAACCACGTTCCTCACGTGTACTGTTGTTTGTTCTATAGGCCTGTCTAATCTTTGGCTGAAAGGTGGAGTTCGAGAGTGGCTTCAGTTCTGAGTTAGCAGGGTGTCCGGGGGCCATAGTCCTGGGGGTTCCTCCAGTCTCTGTCAAACCAGTAAGTCTGGTCTTTTCTTTTGTGAATTTGATCTTTGTTCTACATTTTTCTCGCGCTCTGTCTGGGATCAAGTAGTCCATTTTCATTTTATTTTATGAAAGTTTTGATCTGTAATGGATTGGAATAAAACACTGGTCCCGTAACCCTATTGGTTTGAGAACAAGTGGGCTAGATCAACAGCTTCCATCGTTGGCACCTCAGTAAGCAGAGTGTGTAGAGAATTTGAGCTTCTTATAGTTAATTCACTGTCAGGTGATTGTTTAACGTATTTAGTTTTTAAAAACATAGTATTGAAATACTTGCTACCTACATTATATTTTATGCTGGACTAAATTATTTTAGGAAAGATTTGGATACATATACAAGTTGAAATTAAAATTAGAAAAAGAGATAGAGGAACTGTCTAAAAATTAAAACTAGAAGGAATACAATGATTTCTAAGGTCTGTCATCTAAACTCTTGAGATTTTATGATCAATATATAGTACTTAGAAAGCTCTTTTGGTACCAGCCTTTGCCTCCTACCAAGTGTTGCTTGTGTATGCTGCCAGAAATTACACCATGTTATATTTTTTCCTGTCCCTTCATCTGCCTCTGGTAGGACACAGATCCTGAGAATAGAATATAGTTGTTTGAGGAAAACTATTATTGCTTATTGATGATAACCTGGGAACATTTATGATCATGCCCATATTAGAAGCCTACCATTCCCTATTGACAGATGATAACTGTCATTACCCTGACTTAGAGCCTCATTATCTTTATTATGTAATAGAGGTAACTTAAGAGCTATGCTTTAAGACAGTTAAGAGAAGATTTAAAAATAAGGACCATGTTTGAATACCCCCTAGTTAGCGCTTTAAGTACTTCATTTTATTACCTTTTTAGATGTGGTACTAAACTGTTTTCTGGATAGTTAATTGCATAGTAAATTTAATATAGTCATTTTAATAAAATAAGTGAAAAAATAGTGGAAATGTAGAATTATGTAGTAGTAGATCATAAAATAACTATTTAAAACAAATTTAAACAAAGGACTTCATTGATAGTGACTCAGCTCTTTCCCAGTCATCTCTAGCCAATAAAAACAATACAGGGAAAATGTCCCACTGACAAAGTATGTTCTTGGATAGGTGTTTGTTAACATGCTTTGGTTTTGATATTGAGTGCATGCTTTAGTAATATTAACAAGTGGTAAATGTGTTGAATTATTTAACCATCATAATAATGATAACTGAAGATGCTTAAGTCTTATTATTTGGTAAAACATAAAACCGTATAGTTCTGAAAGTTTATCTAATGATCATTTAATATTTGATTGATTAGTTAAAAAAATTTTGAAAGGTATCTGTACAGTACAACGATGATAGGTTTTAGGTCATGTGAATTATAATTTATATTTTTAGTGATTGTTAAAAATAGCAACAATTGAATTTATGTAATAATATAAAAAAGTAAGGCTTTTGAATACTTCTGGGGGTGAAAAAATATTTTTTGTAGGGGGGGGTGTGGAATATCAGTTATATAGTAACTATAAATTGGCTTTCTTTTATTACTTGGAATTGAATTATTAGTAAATAGACAAACTAGATATATTCTAGAACCAGTCAGTACCTATTGGGGAACAAATGGGGAGGGTTTTCTCAGCAGTATTCTCCTTTAGTTTGGTCAAGAAATGAGGACTGCGTTATGTAAATTGTTCTTACTGGCGCCAGCTAGCTGGAACTGCAGTCTGGCTGTGCAAGGGCAGCAAATAATATGTGTCTTGGATTTTTTGTTTGGAATGTATAAGGATTCAGCCTTTTGGACTGAAAGAACAATGTTGATGTAATAGAAAAGGAATAGTGAGACTTCCACATTTGACAATGAAAACGTGGGATAGTGAGAAGCTAATAAGCTTGTTAAGTTTGTAGTTCTGCTTGTAGAGATTTGTGCCTATTGATACTATCTGGTAATATGTGGGAGGTACTTAACTTCACACGGTTGCAGCAGACCTAATAGTTGGCGGCATAGAAAGCAGCACAAAGAAGTCTGATTCTAGGCTTCTTGGAACAGTGATTTGGAAGATGTGCTTTGTGTATTCTGTACTGTCTGACTTTTTTGGCTTTTTTGGTTAATGAGATGTTTGCTGCACTAACTATACAACAGATGTGAACTGTTTGAAAGGAAATGTAATATGTAGCCAACCTACTGTATTCCTGTGTTTTCATGAATATGAACCAAATAAAGAATTTAAAAATTTAGACTCAGGAAGGCTGACCTAGAAATCTGCTTAGCTTGTAATGTTCATGCAGATGAGCTAAGTACTGAAGAGGAAGTCTTTTTCACATCATCAAGCTGCCCACAGTAAGAAAGATGTTCACCCCCTTGTCCCCCAGGCTGCTCAACATTGGAAAAGTTCTTTGTTTCTAGTTCTAGAAATTCCAGGATTGGTAGTGTGTTTAATGTTAATTTTCAGGAGAATTTGAATGCCATATTTGGATTTGGTCTTTTAAAAAATATTATTTTCATTTTTTCAACATGTCCTCAGGTTTGAATTGAAATGAACCAACAGTGGGCTTCATGTATGTATACTACTCACATAATAAGAATACTCACATTACCTAGAAATGTACCTAGAAATGAAGTTTATATCTCTTCATTGTATTCTGTTGCTGTGTTCTCAGTTACAGTGACACCAACTAGTACATGCAGAGAGATGACATTTTGTAACCTTATGTAACTGTAAAGTTTTAGTGTAAATATACCACTTTGTATTCACCATTAAAAACCAAACTGCTTATGTTTTCACATTTGGCTCATTAAAATAGATCGTGCGTATTTATACATATAATGTGATCAAGTTTTCCGATTCCACTTTTATCCTTTCCATACCCACATATTTTAAATTTGTCATCATTTTAACAAAGTGAATTTAAGAGTCTAAAACTAAAATGAATACGTTAATTAAAAATTCCGCTGAATCTAATATTTTATTTCTCAAACTGGATGAAGACATGTGTTATACATTGTTCTCTTTTTGTATGCCTGAAATACTGCATAAATAAAAATAAACTTCCATTAAGATAAAAATACAGAACTGTATAAAGATCATACAACCATTATTGTACAGATATGAATATATATGCTTATAGAGAAATGCAAGTCTTTGTATCTATTAATATCAATAAAGCCAGAGATTTAATATACCGTTGATTCCTTTGATGGAATAGTTTTTGAGGGCTGGGTGTAGGGAGGTGAGTAAGTAGAAAGAAGAAGAGAGTCGTGGTGAGGTTAGCTAAGAGAAGAGGAGGAGAAAACGAATTATATCAAGCAGTTCTCTGCTCTTTGCCTCTCTCTCTAGAAGTTAAACAACAGGCTCTTCAACTTAAAAGTGTTAGTTTTAGGCGGGACTTCCAGTTCTCTAGATTCTGAAAGTGGATTGATCATTTATTACTACATGGTTGGCTGGGTGCTTAAAAACTGGAGGCCGACTTTGATAGAAGCCATGCATAGTCATGTTTCAGGGGCATGAACTGTTGCTTTTTGATAGTATTGCTTGGAGGCCATTTTTTTTAACTTGTTTTAATGTATGTTCTGGTAAAGTATAGCGATTTATATGTGTGTGTGTATTTCATTCTTGAACAATTTCACTAGAATTTGAAAAATGGTGATGGTAGAAAGAAATCAATTTTTATTAATGTGTTTGAGGTTAGATGGGGAGAAGGTCATGCTTCTCTTCATGAGGAGGACAAATCAATTGGAAAATATTTTCAAACTCCTCTTGAGCCTTTGTACTGTTTGGGAGAATGTTGGGCTGGGAAAATAGTTGAAACCCACTGACTGGCTTTTGTATATAGAAAAGAAGCAAGGAGTTATTAGACCCAAACTGAGGAATTTATTGAATACTGTTTAATTTGATGATCGTGGCAGAGAAAGATGAGGGAAAGCAGGACAGAGGAGCCTTCTGTATGTAGACAAATAAACCTTAAAGGAAGCGTGTAAGACAAAGATAAAAGACATTTAAGGATAGAGGTGTATAATATTCGTTACTGTTGAACCCACATGTGAATGATACAAAATCTTAGGGATAAAAGAGTTTTTAGTTTTTGTTCCTTGTAGGCCACAAAACTTACTTAGCAAGCAGTACGGAATCATAGAATCTTGGAAGAGAAATGCACCTAAGTGGTCAGGTAGTTGTAACATCACACTTCACACAGGAATCTACTGTTTGGTACTACTGACAGGTAATAATCTAGTTTCTGCTTCAACATTTCTAATGAGAAAAGGGGAGCTTAATTTTACAAGGTAGTTCTGTCTTTTGTTGGGCATGTTGACAAATTTGACATTTGTTGGTTTTAAGATAAAAGCCTGCATTTTATTGATTTTATTTTTGCCTTCCAGTCTGACCTTGTGTCTGTCTTTCTGTCTCTGCATCCTTATCTCTTTTACATGACAGATCTGCAGTATTTAAAAGAAGCCATTAAAGTTCCTTTGTGTTTTCTAGACTAAATATCCTCCATTTTCCAACCATTCTAAATGCAACACATTTTCCAGATCGTTCTTCAGCATGATCATTCTCTTGTTTGTCCAACAGTTTGAAAAAGTCCCTCTTAATGATGCTCAGAACTAAACATAATACTCTAAAATTATCCCCCTTCTCCTTGACAGTATACTTGTGTTCTACAGTTTAACTTTGTAGTAACATTTTTGGCAACCACCTCACACTGTTGAATTTTATTGAGTTTGCAATAAGTTAAAATTCCTTAGTCTTTGTGACATAGTCTAATGACAAACTTGAATATATTTGAATATTTGAATCAAGTGTATCATCTTGTATTGTATGTAGGTGTCTCCTTTATAATTTCTAATATTGCATATCATGCTTTTCTCTCGATCCTCGTTGTTATTGTTTCCCCCTTTTAACAGTCTTAACAAAGAACTTGCTTTTTGTTTCATTTATTGCTTGCTGTTTTTTTGATTACTCATAATTTTCTCTTTATTTTACTTCATTGTTTGGGTTTACAGTTTCCCTCCTTTACTAACTGCCATGGATTGAATTGTGTCGCCCCAAAATTGTGTTTGTCAGTTTGGCTAGGCCATGATTCCCAGTGTTGTGTGGTTCTCCATTTTGTGGTTGTAATTTTACATTAAAAAGGATTAGGGTGGGATTGCAACACCACCCTAACCCAGGTCACATCCCTGATCCAATGTAAAGGGAGTTTCCCTGGGGTGTGGCCTGCACCATTTTTTATGTCTTGTAAGAGACAGAAGGAAAGGGAAGCAAGTGGAGAATTGGGGACCTCATACCACCAAGAAAGGAGCACCGGGAGCAGAGCATGTCCTTTGGACCTGAAGTTCCTGTTTAGAGAAGCTCCTAGTCCGGGGAAAGACTGATGATGACGAGGACCTTCCTCCAGAGCCAACAGAGAGAAAGTCTTCCCCTGGAGCTGATGCCCTGAATTTGGACTTCTAGCCTACTAGACTGTGAGAAAATAAATTTCTCTTTGTGAAAGCCATCCACTTGTGGTATTTTCTGTTAGAGCAGCACTAGATAACTAAGACAGAATTTGGTACCGGGAGTAGGGTGCTGCTCTAACAGATATCAAAAATGTGGAAGTGGTTTTGAAACTGTGAATGGGTAGAGTATTGGCAGCAGCAAAGGACCACCAGCAACAGGGAACCTGCAGTGGCAGAGGAGTGGCGGTGGCAGAGAACCCACAGCAGCAGAACCAGGAGACCAGTGCGAGACGGCGCTGGAGCCAACCCACGGAGCGAGAGAGCTGAGTGCCTGTGCACACGAGGCTTTCTGGTGGAGTGGGGTGCTTCCGGGCACTTATTAGTGGAGCTGCTGAGCTTTGGAACAATTGCCCCAGCAGGGCAGATGTGGGCATGAGGCCTGAGGGCCAAGAGGCCACAGGAAACAGAAGCAGAAGCTGAAGAAACAAGGGACACAAGAACCGAGCTGCCTCAGTCTCAAAAGGTATGGCCATGACCCCAGGGGTTTCAAAAGGTGGAGCCATGGCCTCTGGTGTTTCTAAGGGTGGAGTCGCCACTCAGATGGGCTGGAAGAACGGTGCACCTAAAGCCAAGGGAGCAGAATTGCCGTCCCAGTGGGTCTGGAAGGTGGAGCTGAAGCCCAGGGCTGAGGGGCCTCCACTCAGAATCTGGAGAGTGTGGTCAATACCTAGAGTCTGTAGGGCAGGGCCATTGTGTAAATTGTCTCAGAGAACAGAGGTTTATTTTCAAAGCCTTGAGGGCTAATGTAATGTGTTCTGCTCACTTGCTTGGTGCCTGTTATCCCTTCTTTCCCTCCAATTTCTCCCATTTGTAATGGAAATGTCTAGCTTGTGCCTGTTCTGCCATTTACTTTCGGAAGCAGATAACTTGTATTCTAGATTTCACAGATGAAGAGGAATTTTTGGATTTTGGATTTGGAGTGAAGACTTTTGCTGTGATATGATGAGATGAATATGTTTTGCATGTTGCAAGGATGTGATATTTTTGGAGCCAAAGGGTAGAATGTCATGGATTGAATTATGTCCCCCAAAAAATGTGTTTGTCGATTTGGCTAAGCCATGATTCCCAGTGTTGTGTGGTTGTCCTCCATTTTGTGGTTGTAATTTTATATTAAAAAGGATTAGGGTGGATTGTAACACCACCCTAACCCAGGTCACGTCCCTGATCCAATGCAAAGGGAGTTTCCTTGGGGTGTGGCCTGCACCACCTTTTATCTCTTGTAAGAGATAAAAGGAAAGGGAAGCAGTGGGAGCAAAGTTCCTGTGCAGAGAAGCTCCTAATCCGGGGGAAGACTGATAATGACGTGGACCTTCCTTCAGAGCCAACAGAAGAGAAAGCCTTCCCCTGGAGCTGACACCCTGAATTTGAACTTCTAGCCTACTGGACTGTGAGAAAATAAATTTCTGTTTGTGAAAGCCATCCACTTGTGGTATTTTTGTTAGAGCAGCACTAGATGACTAAGACACTAACATTTTGAGTTTTTTTATTTTAAATTAATATTTGCATTTAAGGCTATCAGTTTTCCTCTTGAGTATCATTTTGGTTGAATACCCTAGGTTGTATTCTGTTTGAGCTTTGTTGTTGTTATTTTACCATTGATTTTCTCTTTATTAAGATTTCCTTGCCACCACACAGTCAACATTAATGTATGTTAGATGTATTCATGAAAAAATAATACTCTGGGTTTGCTGGGTATACAATTTGTCTTAGTTACCTAGTGTTGCCATAACAGAAATTAGCACAAATGGATGGCTTTAAAGAACAGAAATTTACTATCCTACGGTTTTGGAAGGTATAAGCCCAAATCAGGGAATCGGCTTTAGGGGAGGGTCCTTCCTTATGAGTAGTCCTGGAACTCCTTGATGTTCCTTGCCATTGCTTTCCTTGCAAATAGGTCCTTACACGGCATCTGTCTTCCCAGTGTGTGTGTGCGTGTGCGCATACATACCTCTATTCTGTTTTCATAACACACCTTTCAGAAGTCGTTAGGTTTAGTATCTACCTACTCTGGTATGAACTAATTAACGAAAGAGAACCCCTATTCCCAAACAGCAGGGTCACATTGTCAGGTACAGGCGTTAGGACTGTAACATAACTTTTTGGGGGACATAATTTTATCCATAACACAATTCTATTTTCTATTATTCTAACATGTTAATTGGAAAATGTATTCTTAATTACTTGTTTTATTTATCTATAGATTTTAGAAAAGGTGTGCATCTCTATTTGTGGATTTATTAGTTTTTTCTGAAAAATTTTAACCTGTTTCTACTTTATGTGATTTGAAGGTATTATTATTATTAGGTACATCAAAGGTATGTGCTTCTAGTGGATTATACCTTTTATCAATAGAAAATCACTTTTTTTGTCCTGGTACTAGGGTTTCAGTTTGATTTCTGTTTTATATGTCATGTATAGGTTTTATGTATACTTACCTGCTTTTTGTTGTTGTTAACATTTGCTTACTGTTCTGTTTTCCATCCCTTCATTTTCAACCTTCCTATGCTATTTTGTTACAAGCATATCTCTTGTTTAGAGCGCATGTCTGACAATATTTTTTTGGTGTTATTTTACCTAGTTTAAAAGGCACTGGGTCTTTTTTTGGTTGGTTGTTTTTGGTTTGTTTTTTTCTGTCCATGTTCTGCAAACCCTAGATCCACTAGTTCCCATGCTGTAATTATTTGGGATTTTAGTTCCAGAATATTAATTTTAAAGGTAATGGGTCATTAATTATTACAACCCGCCTATGAGTTTTACTTGTTTCTTGGCACATCACTGTTTTCCCTTATCTCACTTCTTTCTCAGGGTTTTTCATGTAGTCTATCTTCATGTAATTATTTTAGCAAGTGTCTATTTTTTAGTCTGTGCTCAGAAATAATATCTTTATTTCTCCATCCTTGTTGATTGGTAGTTTGGGTGACAATAGAAGTTATAAAAATAACTTCTCCCCTGAACTTTGAGGGTATTGTTTTCTTTTAGCATTTAGTATTGCTGATGACAAGTCTGATGCCAGTTTAATTCTTATTCCTTTGTAAGCAAATTATTTTTCACTCTATCTTAGTTGTTAGTATTATATTGGTTCTCTGAAATTTTATCACAATATATCTAGGTTTCAGAAGTTTTTTTTTTGCTTGTTTTAATTTAGTCTGCTTTGGTTTTTCAGTAATGCTTTGTCTTGGAAAACTTGTACATTTTTTCAGTCCTATGAATTTTTTTTTCTTGTTTTCTTCCTTCCTTTTTTTCTCAGTTCTCTGTTTCTAAAAATTCTTTTTAGTGAAAGTTGTTGCTTCTCGGGATATCTACATGTTTCCTAGCTTTTCTGTTTTTCCTTTGTATACCATTCTGAGACAACATCTGGTCTTGATTAACTAGATTACTTCAATTGTGTCCATGCAGCTTTTATTTTGAATTTCCAAGATTTCAGATCTGCTTGTTTTATGGTGTGAAAACATTTCATATGCCTTCAGGATATTAATATATATTTTAAAATTCCTACTAATTAGCTGTTTTTTTAGTTTGTAGGTTTTGCTACCTACTCTTTTTTTTTTTTTGTATTTTGATTGTACTCATTTTTATATCTGAGATTTCCTGTTTAGGTGGGTGCATGCTGACTCAGGTAATTGTGAGGGGTGAGAGAGGTACTGGCTGAATACAGAATATGTGGGTAATTTGTTTTTTGGATGGTAGCCTCCCTCTTTCATCTGGGGCTGTTATTAGTTTGTATTGCTGTTTGTCGATATTCATAAATGTCACTGCTCTCCTGGCTTAGGAATAGCATGGAAAAGAGAGGGGTAAGTCAGACAAGTTTAACTGTTCAAATACAAATTACATGCATGTGTTTTCATTGTGAAAATTGTAACTGGCATATTAAGTCTAGGTGAAAATCTATACTTGCTAGTCCTTTGTCTCTCCCAAGTGAACTGCTGTAACTAGTTTAGCTTTTATCCTTCTAAATTTGGTTAGCTACTGAGTGCATTAACCATTTATACTACCCAGGGACTCTGTTACTATGTCTAAGTACTTTTTATTTATTACTTCATTTAATTCCCATAACATTTCTATAAGGGTAGGCATTATTATCATCTCAGTTTCATAGATGAGGGTATTAAAGGAAGAAGAGGATAACTATCTTTGAAAGGTGACTTAACCAGGAAGTGGTAGCGCCAGTATTCAAAAAGGTATGTCTGGCCCTAGTGTTTGCACTCTTAATTACTAAGAGTTATGCAACTGCTTTGTACACTTATGTAAAAACGTCATGGCAGAGGCTGCTGATCTCCTCTAACTTCAAAAGGGGAAAGGAGAATTCAAGATCAGCAGTCCAAGGCTGATTCCAATGAGGTGGAGGTCAAACATATCTCCATCCTCCAACCTTTTTACCAGTTTTGACACCAACCCATGGCACTCTTTGCTGGGTTTGATAATTTGTTGCAATGACCGCATAGAACTCACAGACTTTACTCACAATTATGGGGTTTATTAGGGAAATAACAGGTTACAGTTCAGGATCAGAAAATACTTATGATACAATTCTTCCATCAGGACAGCCTCTTCTCAGCTGTGCTTGCAGGCAGGCCTCTCTTTGGTCCTTGGTCTAGCATCTGTCTCGCTGGAGCAAGTGTTACAAAGTTCTTTAGCTCTTCGAATAAGTGCCTGGGGGCACCCTGCTCCACTAGTAAGCCTTGGTCCAAAGGTCTTCAGCGCTCTCTGTCCTGTGGGCTGGGAAGCCCACAGCGCCATCTCCTGCCGGTCTCCTGGTTCTGCTGCCTCTATTGCCACTGCTTCTTGCTCTTGGTACTGCTGCGCTGCCATCTCTCGCTGTTTTCCATGTCACAGCTCCTTTCTCATTCTTTGTCTCCCTTTAAGCCTAGCGGGATAGCAAAACTGACCAATCCCCTCGTTAGGGTTCCATACACCTTATTTGCATGGTCCCACCCCCACAAGGCTTCCATGCACCTTATTTACATTATTAGCAAGCTATCCAATCCCCTTGGTGAACTACAAGCACCTCATTTGCATAGTCCCATCCAGTCATTTGGTGGGAATTATAAAGACTTTGACTAGAAGGGCCATATTAAGTAATTCACTTCACCACAGCTTAATAATGTTTTTCAGAGATCTTTTCATTTTTCATGCCCATGAAAGACATCTACCATGTTCTTGTTAACTCTCATAGTGTTCTTTAGCAGGTGCTACAGTATTTTTTAATTCTCTTTGTGATGGAAATGTTTGTTTGCGTTATTACAGCAGTGCAGTAAGCATTCTGATATATTCTTTTTTTAAATATGTGAGTATATCTTAAAATAGATACCTTGAAGTGCCTTGGTGTATCAAAGGGATTCACCAAAACCAAAAAACCAAACCCACTGCCATCAAATCGATTCTGACTCATAGTGACCCTACAGGACAGAGTAGAACTGCCCCATAGAGTTTCCAAGGGGCACCTGGTGGATTCGAACTGCCGACCTTTTGGTTAGCAGCCATAGCACTGAACCACTACGCCACCAGGGTTTCCCAAGAGATGCACAGTTCTTGTCCATTTGCATTTAAAAATGGTTATGAGAATCCACTCTTTTACCACAGCGTATGCGACTACTCACTTCTGTACATTGTTGCTGACTTTAACTATTTGTCAGTCTAATGTATAAAAATATATTTTCCTTTTTGTTTTGTCGTCTTCTGTTTATTAGTGAAGTTGAATGCCTCTTGGTTTTATGAATTGCCTGTTCATTTTTCTTGAATTGTCTGTTCTTTTTATTCACTGATAGGTGTTCCTTTTTATCCTAGATACTAATTCTGTACCACTCTGCTTTTTATCTTTCAAATATTCCTCAAAATTTTCTGGTTACTTGTAGTACTTTCTGTGCCTTTTCAAGATTTTTCATTATTTTATGTTTAGTCTGTTCGCTATTGTACTCAATTGCTATTTTGATCCATTATCAACCATTTATTTCAAGATCCATTTCTTCCTTGATAATTTGTGAAGCTTTCTATATCATATATTACATTTTTTATTGGTTGTGTCTGTCTGTTGGATAATTACTGTACTCATCTTTTTATACTTATGCTTTATTGATTTGTCGTATGCTGTCACATCTGACAGGGCAATGATCATTTTTTTAAATTATTTATTTTGTTGTTGAGACTGTACACAGCAAAACATAACACCAATTCAAGTTTCTACATGTACAATTCAATGACATTGATTACATTCTTCGAAATTGTGCAACCACTCTCACCCTCCCTTTTCTGAGTTGTTCCTCCCCCATTAACATAAAGTCACTACCTCCTAAGGTTCCTATCTAATCTTTGGAGTTGTTGTTGTCAGTTTGTTCGCATATAGATAGTTATTAAAAGACCATATTGCTTAAGGCAAACATTCTTTACTAGTTAAGCTCAACTATTGTTTGGTTTTAAGAAGACTTCAGGGGATATGTTTGGTTTAAGGTTTAAAGATTGTCTCAGGGCAGTAGTTTAAGGGGTTCATAGGGCAAGCATCATTTTTCATTACTTTTTATTTTTATTTTTTTTCCTATTTTTATTATTTTCTTTACAGATTAACTTTAGAAAGTTTGTCGTGATATAAAAATATCTAGAATTTTGATTAGAATTATGTTTAATGAGTTTTATCTAGGAAGAATTGATGTCTTTCCCACATTGAGTCTTATATCCATTATAGCTCTAATTCATGTACTTATGTAGCTTTCAGTAAATGATGATTTTTTTTTTCATATCTGTTATTCTGTTATTATTCCCAATACCTTTTTCTTATTATTCTGGATTAAATGTTTTCATCATTGTATTTTCTGATACTTGCTGTTTGAACTCTTACTGGTTTGGTCAGGATTTCTAGAACAACATTGAATATAGTTTCACATTCTTTGTTCTTGTTTTTAATGGAAATGCCTATGGTGTTTTACCAATAGATATGAAGTGTCCTGTTGGTTTTAAGTGGTCTTTATCAGCTTAAGGAGTGATCTTTGGCCGTTAGTCTTAATTTTTATCAGTGAGTAAGTGTTGAAACATATTCAGTGCCTTTTCAATTTCTTTTGAGAAATAGCAATTACTTTTTATTCATATTTAACCTTTTGGAGTTGTTAATAAATATCCTAGATGCCTATTTATTTATTAGAGATCTTTAAATTTGAAAAACAGTGCAGTTTGATGTAGAAAAGTTGTCTCTTTTTAGTAGTTAACTAGGCATATGGGAATAAAGGAATTTGAAGGAAATGTGTAGTTTCTTGTTTCCTGGCCTTAAGGATCCAATATAGAAAGTCACAGTAAATTCCCACAAACTGTTACCTAGTCTTTCCAAGGGCTGTTCTTTGTACAGTATATTTATTGAGTCAGTTGTAATGCCCTTACCAGTGACTAGGTTGATCATATTTCTTCTGTTTACCAGCAGAATATTTTCAGAATCTTTATCTTAACGTAGAAAAGATAACAAATTTAAAAGACAAATGTAGTAAATATTTGGAAATACCAGAATAAGGTCCTTGATCTGAATCTGAATTCTTGAAAAGAGCGTAATAGTACTTGGTGGCTTATTGTAGTTATCATTGAATCTCCTTGGTATTTTTCTTTTTCTCCTTTTTTTTTTTTTTTTAAATTCTGGAGGCTCTAGGCTCAGTTAAATATTTTCATGTGGCAGAGAGCCAGATTTCCAATAGCCTTGAACTCAGCGTGTTGCTGTTGCTTAGCAACTACTTGTGAAGTCTTGTGGTTATAACTGAATTATAAATAGGGTTATGAGCAGAAGTGCAGTTGATATTGATATTGGAAAGAAAAGCATAAAACTCCCTATTCCCCTTCCATTTGAATTTGAGTGATTATGCGGAGTCAGTTTTCAGAAATCTGGCTCATAAAAATTGGGATTACTAACCTTATCAGGAAGATAATAAGGGCTGTGTAGACGTCTTTTTTGTAACTACACATTTAAAAGCATATTTTTGGTTATTAAGATTAAAGAGTCTACATTGGAGACATGGCAGTTAATGGAAATTAGAGAACTTCTAATTTTCATGGTCATTCATGCAGAAAGATATCCATACATTGTGTTGTTATTTTGTGCTGTCGAGTCGATTCTGACTCATAGCAACCCTAGAGGACAGTGTAGAACTGCCCCCATAGGATTTCCCAGGCTGTAAATCTTTATGGGAGCAGATTGCCAGGTCTTTTCTCCCACATAACAGCTGCTGAGTTTGAACAACCGACGTTTCAGTTAGCAGCTGTGCGCCTATCCATGGCTCCACCAGTGTTCCTTCCATGTATTTTGTACTGCATATGTTTCTCTTCCACATTTACATTAAAATCTACAGGCAGTAACACTTTAATCTTAGGCTGTATTTTTCAACTTTTAATGACATTGTTCCTCTAGAGTGTCTTCAAAGTTGTCCTGTAAGTAGGGACCATATGGGCACTTAATAAATATTGAATACATGAGTAAAACAATCTGTCTTTAATAGAGCAGTACATTTTGGAGTGGAATTTAAAACAAATTTTATTTAAGGTTCAAAACTTGAAGGGTCCTTTAAAATATTCTCATTTAATTTTCTTATGTTTCAGATGGAAAGCTTTAGACCTAAAGATGTTAAATGATTTGCTTAAAATCTCCTAAACACTGGTCTTCTGTTTTTTCTGCTGCAGCATGCTCCTACTAATGCATATCTAGCAATTCTTTTCTTTTTGCACTCATTTCATCAGTTTATACAACATCTAATTGAATTCTGTAATTTGTAATAAAAATCTACAACTGAATTCAATAACAAGCACAACTAATATTAACAGTTTTAGGTGAGAACAGAGTACTGTGAACTTAAAGGGTAGCCTTTAGCTTCCAGCTTTTGGTATATTGTGGATATCAGTCAATATTTTATTTATAGAATGGATGGCTCATTTGGTATGATGGTTAGGAGGAGGGAGATTAACAGTTTCCAAAGAATGGTTTTTTTTTTTTTTTTTTTTAAATCAAAGTGATCATAAGTTTTGGATAAAGAAACTCTGTATTTTCTTAATTTTCATAAACCTTTTTTTCTTTGTCGTGGTGAAACTACACATAACAAAACACACCATGTCAACAATTTCTACATGTACAATTCAGTGATGTTGAGTACTTCAAGTTTGTGCAACCATTCTTGCTACCCTTTTCCAAATCATTCCACCACCATTAACATAAACTCAATGCCCCCTAAGCAAAAACTTCCTCTTTTCTCCCTCTCCCAGCAATGATAGCTATGAATAGTCTTTTATTTCTGTATATTTGCTTATTTCATGTAAGTGAGATAATATTAGTATTTGTCCTTTTGCGGCTGACTTATTTCGCTGAGCATAATGTTTTAAGGTCCCATCCATATAGTGACTTGCATCAGGAGTTCATTTCTCATTGTAGCTGAGTAGTATTCCATTGTGTGTATATACCATATTTTGTTTATCCATTCATCTGTTGATGGACATTACGGTTGTTTCCACGTTTTGGCTGTTGTGAAAAGTGCTGTAGTGAATACTGGTGTCCAGTAGTCTCCGACAGCCCAACCTATGAAACTAAACTTCTTAGGAACTTTTGCCAGAAATAAGTAAATTCTGTTCCTACACATTATTTGCTAGAAAAATTTTAGAGTGGGAATGTAATTTGTTTTCTTTTTCTCCCAGGGGAGATGCTGGTCCATTCTGAGTTTTATTTCCAGTAGAGATCTTACTGTCAAAAAAGTATAACTCTTTAAAAATTTAGCTTGTTTTTTTGAAGTATAAACTAAAGAAGGAAAAAAAGCCTGGCAGTCTACTTCCAAAATATCAGCTGTTGAAAACCCTATTCTGAAGTACAGTTCTACTCTGATACAAATGGATGTCGCCATGAGTTGGAATCGACATCCACTCGACGGCAACAAATGACAGACACTTAAAGAAAGACTTAGACTTCTACATCTGGCTGGAAAAGTTGTAGAATAAATAATTTTAATTAGATCTACAAGTAAGGATAATAGACCAGCAATATTGCTTAGCTATAAAAGTGAAAAATAACAGACACAACGAGAAATTTGCGTTTCCTTCAGGATGTGGAGGAAGATTCGAGAGCTTCCTTTAGTTATGTTCATATTAAAGTTAGATCTCTGTACATGTAAGCTAGGCCACAGAACATCTGGCTCTCAGCTGCTGTTTAAAATGTGGGAGAAGAGTGGGAGAACAATAGAGAGATGGAGCATGAAGTTCTTAAAACGCTCTGAACTTCTTCAGAATATTTTAGTTGCTGTACTTATTGTTCTAAGGTGCCATTGATTACTCGGTCCCCCCCAAATTCAGATCGCTATGTGATGAGATGTGTGGCTGCTTTGAGTAAGGTTCTGCAAACCGCATACCTTTCTATTTTTCTTGAAATAAAACTGTTCACTGTAAGTTAAAAAAAAAAAATTATGACTTCTTTAAGTACTACTTAAGAAAATATGAATTGCTGAGATTAAAGGGATATTTTACTTAAAACATGTCTGAAATTATCAAAGAATTTTCCCCTTGTAGTGTATTACAAAAAAAATTGACCCGTTTGTGGCATGTTGTATGTTGTTGTTGTTGGCTGCCATTCAATCGGCCCCCGACTGATGGCAACCTTGTCCACAATGGATTGGACCGTTGTGATCCATAGGGTTTTTATTGGCTGATTTTTTGGAAGTAGATTGCCAGGCCTTTCTTTCTAGTCTGTCTAAGTCTGGAATCTGCTGAAATTGACTTGATGGCAGTGGGAGTAATTGTAATTCATGGATTAATTCATATTGCTTTCCTTTGTGATGAAGATAATAGTTTATTTAAAAGTTCAGATAAGTACAAGGTCTATGTATGTAGAAGATGAAGGTTTTAGGTTTATTTTAAAGATGTAAATATAGTTGTTATTATATTCTGGGCATTCAAGTCACATATGAATGTTACTAAAAAAATTACGCTAAGCTACTCTTCATCCAGACTGTTTAAAAAATAACAATATTTGAATTTTTTGAAAGCTAGTTTAAACTTGATCTTAAAATCTAGCCATGATTAAGTGTTTACATGAAAAGCATTAGTGGATTGCTCATTGGATTTTTACCCTTCCTTCTAATGGAGCTCTTTTTGTTACTTAAAACTGTTTTATGTTCTGTATGTTTTAAAGGCATTGTTTTAAGCTTTATTTGTGATTAAATATTTTAGACTTTCATAGTGTGAAATCCGTGAGTTCATTCTGCATTTTGGTTGTTAACAGATAGTGACCAAAGAACACATTTAAAAAATTACCATTTCATTAAAATAGATTGATGGTGGGTTTAATGTAAGAAATACACAAAACATGTGCTTTGATAAGTATCTTTTGTTTTTACTGGACTCTATAGCCAGATTTTTATTTCAGCAGCTATAATTTAAATTTTTTGAAATTAAAAGATTTCTTTTTTGTTGTTTTGGTCATTTTTTATTGGTCTGTAATCTTTATAGTTACTGTATCATACTGCACATTGTTTGCTGTTTCTAGGAATTAAAATCTACTTCATAGTAAATTCGTAATATACAAAGAAACATGTTTATTAAACATTATTAGGTTGGGAAATTAAAGTGTAGAAATACATTCTGTATTCTGGGTAACAGAATAAGAAATTTCAAGCATCGTCAACTTTAACTTTACCTCACTTCAGGAAAAATGAGTAATCAAAAATAGCAGTGGTATACAGATTATATTTTTGCGTGCTTTTTTTTTTTTTTACTTTTATTTGATAAGAGCAAGAAAATAATTTATTTTCCTCAAACTGATAGGAATTATTTGACTGGGCAGACAGTTACTGAATGCCTACTGTGTATAAGACATTCACTACTGTATATTGGGAGACGTTTGTGTTGAAAAATGAATAAGGCATAATTTCCACTCTATTTAGCGGTCTGCTTTGATAAGTTTTTTAATCTTTGTATTTTTAGTACACATTAAACAGTTTTTTACCTATAACTCAGATTACCAAATAATTGAGGGAAAAAATTGCTAGAAAAAGTACAGTACTGCTCAGATTTTGAGAGATTTTAAGCCATAAGTATATTATAA
>NW_004444120.1:3294156-3330092 GCF_000243295.1 Trichechus manatus latirostris
AAAAAAAAATTCTGAAATACACACACACACACAAACTTATCTACCTATATCTATCTGTCTGTCTGCATATTTATCATATAAAAAAATGGCTAACGGCATGTTATTTGAAAGTAGCCCATTTATTTAGCTTTGCCTTCTAACAAGATATCAAGTTAATATTTTAGGTGATGAAATGCAAGGCACATCTTTTCCTCCAAGTAAATAAAGTGCTTTTGCTGGTAGCTTTGCTTTTATGTTCACATCCATTCTTGGATTCATCGGAGCATATTGTTTCTATTTTTAGACTGTTGCCAGGCAGATGTAAAATTTCTCCTCTTATGTTTGCCAATTTCTAGCTTCCTGATTGGTTACATAACTCTACTTTTGTTAGCCAACCACAGTGACTATGCAAATTGTATTTCAGTTTCTGTTGCTGTGAGAGAACTGATAAGATGGCTGCAGGGGGCTCCCTTTGGGTATGTTTATTATTTTAAAGAAGGTTTTCGTCTTTATGTAATAATGAGCAAAATAAATTTTTTTAAGGGTATTTTATTTTTTGAAGCAGGAAATCAAACCATCTAAGCAAGCTTTATCAGGCTTGAAAAATGCCTCTCACATCAGATTTGATTAATTTTAATGGTGCTATGTATTGACCTCTGTTAAAGATAGCATTATGTGTAAGTAGATATAATTTGCTTTTCGCATCCTACCTCCCAAAATAAAGGTCATCTTCTGTGTGTAAACCTGCTGTATGTGAACATGCTGGTACGTTGGTTTACAATTATGTCACGAATGTTTCAGATTACTACCTTTACTTCCTAAAAGAATAAGTAATTAGTTTTTTAATTTCAGAATTATTTTAGGTGTTAGTTAATATGTCTATAAATGCATCATTCTTTTAGCCAATATTTACTGAGTATGTACTATATGCCATACACTACGTAGTTCATTAATGTTACACCAGAATTTCTTCTTTCTTTTGTTAAATGACTTCAGAAGAAGTTTATGATATCAGCATATTTTAAGATATTTTCTGACATTAAAGCTTTGGAACTTAAATGTGTTAATGTTATACTAGATACGTGATGGGAAGTACCAAAGTGTGTCATTGAATAATGCATAAATATAGGTATTAGAGTCCACTTATAATAATTATTTCTTAAAGAATGTATTTAAAGTACTGACAAATACAATAAATGGTACAGGATACATTATATTGGATAAAGACAATACTGTGTACTGAAGAAATGTGACAAAACCATATGCAGTCCCAGAATGTTCAATAAGTATAGTATACCTCATTTTGAAACAAATTTATCAACATTAATCACATTTAAGTCCTTTTGCTGATAGTGATCGTTTATAATAGGAGAGAATGCTTCTACTAAACTTTAGACTTCCTAGCCCTTCTGGTAAAAGGTCATTAATTGCATTTACTATATGTAGAAAACTTTATTAATATGTGTGTCTGGAATGATTATCCATACCACACTCAGTACTGTTTCTATGTTGAAAACAGTTGCTTTCTTTTGTTGTCTCGTATAGCTATCTCATGCCCATTACTGTCATCACGTAACATGAGCATGTTGTTGTTGGGTGCCATTGAGTCGATTTTCAACTCATAGTGACCCCAGGTGACAAGAGTAGAACTGCCCCATAGAGTTTTCTAGGCTGTAATCTTTATGGGAGCAGATTGCTAAGTGTTGCTCCCGCAGAACCACTGGGTGGTTTCGAACCACTATCCTTTCGATTAGCAGCCAAGTGCTCAACTGTTGTGCCACCAGGTCTCCTAGATGAGCATACTATAGAATTATGTGCCATTTATAACAGGGAAAATGAGTACCTGGCTTATCTAAGATGAGCACCTAAGAGTACAAGGCTGGTGGTATTTTACTTGTTTCACCTTTTATACCACTATAATTATATACATATACTTGTAGGCGTACAAATACGAACCCCTAAAATATGAACTAA
The DNA here is from genome assembly GCF_000243295.1 of Trichechus manatus latirostris. Lineage (NCBI taxonomy): Eukaryota > Metazoa > Chordata > Mammalia > Sirenia > Trichechidae > Trichechus > Trichechus manatus. The sequence goes on from NW_004444120.1 coordinate 3,296,110, forward strand.
AACAATACTTTTTTTCATGTTTAAAGTGTGACCCATTAAAGTGGGATTAGGTTAAAAACAAAAGAAAAACAAAATAACTGTAGTTCTGTTTTTTTTTTTTTTTAAATAACAGGTTTATTGAGATATACTTCAGTTCACCTATTTAAAGTATACAGTTTAATGGTTTTTAGTATGTTTATGGATTTATACAAATCATCACCACAATCAATTTTAGAACATTCCGTTGCCCCCCTCAAAACAAACACTTGTATCCATTGTTTACGGATTTGTATAAATCATCACCACAATCAATTTTAGAACCTTCCATTGCCCCCCTCAAAACAAACAAACACTTGTATCCATTAACAGGTCTCTCTATTTCCCCTAACCTCCTTTCATGCCCTAAGCAGCTACTAATTTACTTTCTGTCTCCATAGATTTGCCTATTGTGGACATTTCATATAAACGGAATCATTAAATATGTGGGTGTGACTGGTTTCTTTCACTTAACGTTTACAGTGTTCATCCATGTTTAACAAGCTTGGAGGATACAAGCTCTAATATATAAAACTATTATACCAGTACCAAGTTGTTTTGATTACTGTAGCTTTATAGTATGTTTTGAAATCAGAGAATGTGAGTCCACCTACTTTATTCTTTTTCAAAATTGCTTTGGCTGTTTGGGGCCCCTTATCATTCCATATAAATTTAAGGTCTAGCTTTTCTTTTTCTGCTAAGAAGGCTGTTGGAATTTTGATGGCTGTCACATTGAGTCTACAAATGGCTTTGGGTAATATTGCCATCTTAACAATATTAAGTCTTCCAGTCCATGAATATGTAATGTCCTTCCATTTATTTAGGTCTTCTTTAATTTCTTACAGTAATGTTCTGTACTTTTTGTGTACAAGTTTTTTACTTTCCTGGTTAAATTTATTCCTAGGTATTATATCCTCTTAGATGCTATTGTAAATGGAATTGTGTCCTTAATTTCCTTTTCAGAATGCTCATTACAGATGTGTATAGAAACCCAACATATTTGTATGTATGTTGACCTTGTACCTTGCCACTTTACCGAATTCATTGATTAGCTCTAATAGTCTTCTTGGGGAGTCTTTATGATCCTATATATATATAGGATCTTTTTATGATCCTGTATGTATAGGATCATAAAAACCCAAAACCAAACCCATTGCCATCTAGCTGATTCCGACTCATAGCGACCCTATAGGACAGAGTAGAACTGCCCCATAGGGTTTCCAAGAAGCGGCTGGTGGATTGGAACTGCCGACCTTTTGGTGAGCAGCCAAGTGGCAGTTTGAATCCACCAGCCACTCCTTAGAAACCCTATGGGGCAGTTTTGAAGGAGCCCTGGTGGCGCAGTGGTTAAAGCGATCTACTGCTAACCAAAAAGTCAGCAGTTTGATACCACCAGTGGCTCCGCGGGAGAAAGATGTGGCAGTCTGCTTCTGTAGAGATTTACAACCTAGGAAACCCTATGGGGTCGCTGCTATGAGTCAGAGTTGGCTTGTCGGCAGTGGGTGTATAGGAACATGTCATTTGCAAAAAGGGATAGTTTTACTTCCTCCTTACTGATTTGGATATCTTTTATTTCTTTTTCTTGACAAATTGCTCAGGCTAGGACTTCCAGAATAGAAGGTTGAATAGCAGTGGCTAGAGTGGGCATCCTTGTATTGTTCCTGATATTAAGGGGAAAGCTCTCAGTCTTTCTCCATTGTGTATGGTGTTCCCTGTGGGGATCAAAATTTCAAGAGCATGATTTGCTCCTGTTTTGTCCAAGGACTTGTTGTGAAAGCAGCTGTTAAGACTTCTGGTGTCCTTGGTTGTTGATTTTTGTTTTTAAATTGGTTTGGTGATCCTCCATTTTTACATTCTGATACCCCAGGTAGCAATATCCGTTGGTTGATGACAGGCAGAGGGGTTATTTGTTGACTTGTCAAATGCTATCATCACTGAATAATTTTCTGAATTTGTGAGTACTAGGTGAACGTAGAGCAGAGTTCATCAATTAGTATTTTAAACAAGATGGTAGGATAGCTGTTAACAGGGCTTTTATGTGAATTGAGGGAAGAACCATAGCATAGTAGAATTGAAGAATTGTGAACCTGGGCTTTGGGTCCTCAAGTAATTAATATTGCCAGTGTTTTGTGAGTGACAGAGAACGTGGTGAAAACCTTTGTGAGATATAACAGAATATTAAAAGTAGTGATTGTATATTAAAATTTTAGAAAAATAATGGATGATTAGCAGACATGACAAGATAGCCATTATTTAAGATAAAAATGAAAAACTTGATATATTAAATTCCAGCAAGCAGATGTCAAAGTTGGTGAACCAGGTTCAGCCATCTAATGGCTAGTAAACAGTGAAAACAGATTTTCAGCATTTATTGTGCAAGGAACTAATTATCCTTTATGATTTTGTTTTCAGGAATATCACAGAATTCTCAAGCAAAATTTAGCAGTGCAAAATAAAATCACAGTTTCAGCTGAGGATGAGGTGTGTGTGTTGGGGGAGGAGCGTAAAGAATCCAATAATAGCTGCATTCTAAAGAGGCTAGGAATCATCAGCATAGGAAAAATAATAGTATGCCACTGTTAGTCAGGCCTACTGACTAATATTTAGTTAAGCCATTAAACTGAAACTTAAATTTGAATAAAAATTATTTTCAGCATTACATTATTCAGAAAAATGTTACATTAATGTCAGTTAACACATGAATGTAACTGGAGTGCTTGTGTAAAAGATAGAAGTGCCAAGTCTACTTAAATAATTTTGCTTAAAGTTTTTCAAATTTTTGTTAAATTTATTTTTAAGTATAGTTCATCAGATAGTCATAACTTTGAACTTAATGTAGTGTTTGTGTGCGTATGTATGCTTTTTGATCCAACAATCCTGGTACTTCCTGTTTTTATTATTCAAGGCTGTTTTTGAAAAGCAGTACAGACCAGACCTTAGTTTACTTAATAATAATAATAAAATACAAACACCACAGACTGTAGTTCAAACAAAGAATCTAGGGATATATTACTAGTAAGTCTCCATTTCATTGTTCACTCTTTGTTTTCACACTCAGTTTGGATTCTTGGTAGAACACTTGCCCTCATCTGCTTCCCTTGTTGCTGGGCAAGGTTTGTGTTGCTCTTGTCTGATTGGTTTTAAGCAGCTACCTCTTTGAGCCAATCAGACAGTGAATTTCACTTCTCTCAGAGGACTGAAGCACTGAAGCAGCTGCTGATTTTATTTTTCCTATGGGGAGATTATATAAATTTTAGAGCATGACTGCAGCAAGCTCCCTCTTGGGTATGTTTGAAAAATTACAAGTTTCATCTGTAACTAAAGGGGAAAAAATGAGGTTTATTTTTTAAACTTGTTTACTAAGAATACCTAATAGGTAGTGAATTTGGGAAAGAAGTGTATTCTGATGAGAGAGCTCCTATTTTTATTTTATATTTTTACATTTAAAGAACTGTAAAATGATGTAATATAAGAAAAAAGTCCCTTCAGTTTACATGAATATTTACCTTGCTATCCATATATTTACTTTATTCCTTTAAAAGGTGAGTTCATATAACCTTTTTATAACCTGCTGCGAAAGGTAGTTAAGGAGAAAAGGATGTAGTGACTGTACTTACAGCACTTAATATAGGTTGTCAGGAATCAGACATTTAAATTCCATTAGATGAATTAAACTTAGTGCAGTGGACAACAGAACACTTTATAATGCTATCCACAGTAAACCTTAGGGTACAGAATACTATTAACTTTTGGAATTGGAAATCAGCAATAGTGATAGGTGAGAATGAAAATAATATTGTTAATTATTTGAATTTAATGTTTTGCCAGATTTTAGTTATAAATGTTTTATAGATGTATAACCAAAAAAACCCACAGCTGACGTCAAGTTGAGCTGACTCGCAGCTACCCTGTAGGACAGAGTAGAACTGCCCCACAGGGTTTCTAAGGCAGTAAATCTTTAAGGAAGCTGACTGCCACATCTTTCTCCTGCAGAGTGGCTGGTAGGTTCGAACCGCCTACCTTTTGACTCTTAACCACTGTGCCACCAGGGTTCTATAGATACATAGACTATGGATTATTTATTGTTTTTAGAAATTTACATTTGAATTTTGCAGGTTCTAACCCATTGTGTACAAAAGTATGTTCTTGTATGTATTGTCCTTGTTTGACTTATTCCCCAGTAGAGAAGTGATTCATATTTCTGGAAGAATTCACAGACATATATTAAAGCAAGATAAAGTAGCATAAAAGATGTAAATTTTATTTGTGTGTGGTAAGTTTAATGCATGTTAATGATTTAGGATTTTATGCAAACAGTGTTCTAGATTACCTATTATTAGACAAAGAACCACACTAAACTCTTGTGGATCCAGGTTTTGTTTTATTAATTATATGTATCTGACCTTATTGTCTGTCTCCTGTTGCTGGGCAGGAATCAGAATGCTAGCTGCTGATTGGCTGAGTTTGTGAGCAGCTCTTGAACAGCCACTTAAATTTCTCGAGCTTTTTGAGCAAGCAGACTGTAGGCTAAGACATAACAGCTTTTGGAAATACTTCCCTTTGTTGTTTCATGGCTGTGATCTGTTTGCTAGAAAGAAGAAATGGGTGGATGGAGGAGGATGAAGCAGAGAAAAAAATAATGTTTTCACTTAAGAAGAGGCTCATTGGGCTTTCCTTAAAAATAATTTGCTAAAGATTTGAAAATTTTTCCCAAGCATAGAGACTTTTTGCAGGTAACACACTCTTCTCTGTTTTTCAAATATAAATTCCTTTGGTAAAAGGGAAATCCTTGTTAATGCTATAGAAAGAGATTTTATTGGTGGCAATATTTCCCCGAGTTCTTGAGTTTGAATATATAGAGTAAGGGCTTAAACTTTTTTTTTTTCACTGTATCCTCCTCATGAAGAAATATTTTCCAGAGAAACTAGTTCATCACGTTTTGCAGTTAATTCTAGATAATGGCAGACATTTTCTGCTGTGAAATATTAATGCTTTTTCCTGTGTCTATTAATTACTGTCACATGAAATTTCGCTTTGTAATTCTAGTGTTACCGTCTAAAAAAGCAGTATTTGTTTTGTACAATGGTTTTGTGAATGACATCTTAGTTCCAGATGGTAGTATTTAACATGATCCTTAGAAATGTTGTGTTCTGATTAATATAGCCATGGAGACTTGTTTGCATGTAGCACATCTTTCTCTTTGTACCTTTGTTAAATATACTTTGCTTATGCAAAATAGGTTTCTAGACTGCTGATTGGTTTGCACAGATGTGGCTGAACCTAGTTTGAACTGGTTTTTAAGGCTACTTCCTTATTGCTTTGTCTCTTTTTTATTATACTTAGAACCCATAAAAGATCTGGTAAATGGCTGTAGTGTGCTCCCTTGTGGATATGAATGGTAGTTATTCTGTAATTTTCTGTACAGTATTTTATTGTTACTGAATTTAATGGCAATTTTATTGATAAAAGCAGCTTGCTTGGATTGTATTTATTTTTATTAAATGTTATTTGATGGTGACATTTTAATATTAAACAGGAGGTTTGCATATTGGGTTTTCGGATTCATATACAAAATACCAAAATACTTAAGTTCTGTAGTTTATGCCTAAAACATTATTTTGAATATACATAGATGATTGTATGATAACATTTGTTGAGCACTTACTATGTTGAATGTTTAATATATTGAATTCCATTTAATCATCATCCAACCTCTGACAGGTACTGATATTACTCCGTTTGTAAGGTAACTGGAACTAAAACTTAGACATGTTAGGTAATGTACCCACTGTGACACAGTAAGTACATGGGAGAGCTAGAATTCAAACCCATGTTTCTGTCTACAGGTTCATGTTCTTAATCGGGTTAGTAAAACTTATGGAAATGTACATTAAAAAATGTCTACTTTTAATGCAACTGGTGATAAGAATTGCAGTTCAGTGTTTGAAAATATTAAAGAATAACTATATAAATAACAAATTTAATTATTTTTTATGTTTGGAGTCAGCAAGGAAAAATTACCCTAGAATTTGCATTCTACTTCTTTGTGGAAATTTTTCAGTTAGCATGACTTTGGAATGAATGGTGAGAAAACCCTTGAAGTTGAAATTTTACACTGCCATTGATAACCCTTAAAATAGTGTCTGTGATAATTTTGCATTGAGGTTCATTTGAAAGGTAAATTGTCTAAATAGTTTTATTCAGTCCCCCGATTTAAATAAAAAGGCTAAGAAGACTAAGAAATAATACTTTAAGTCTTTGGCTTAAAGTGAGAGAATGATTGCAGAATGTACCACAATCCAAAAGTAGCATGACAGAGTGGTAGGTTCTCAAGCTGTATTGGCCTCCATCAAATAGGCTAGGCCCATTGTTTTATGGCCTTCAGCCAAAGACCATCAGGGACATAACCTGTATTTGAACAAGTTGATTTATTATTTGTTACAGGCAGGGACAGTTCTCACCATGGGGAAACTGTATGGCATATCAGTAGAGGATGTTAGAAAAAAACCTAGTACAGGATTTGAATCTCGGTTTTGTTATTTTGAGTAGTGCTTAAGAAAGTAGATGAACCTCACTCTGAACTGGGTGCTTTCAGAAAGTAAGGGCAATTCTGTGGCTGGGTATCTCACTATATTTTATCTGTAGGGAAAACAGGAGTTCCCTGGATGGCACAGACAGTTAAGGACTCAGCTATTGACCAAAAGGTTGCCGTTTCAAAATCACTCAGAGGTGCTTTGGGAGAATGGTATAGTGATCCGCTTGTGTAAAAGACCACAGCCATTGAAAACTTTATGGCGTGCACATGGGGCTGCCATGAGTTGGAATCTACTCGAAGATAACTGGTTTGGTTTTTGGTTTATAGGGAGAACACACTATAAGGAGGATAAAACTGTAATTGGTAAAGAAGTAACAGTCACTCATTTAGTGGGAGAGGGAGATATTTTGGTATTTTGTGGATTGCACAGTGACTGTGTCTGAAAAAATGATCCGTGAGATTTTCTATATTCAACAGGAGAATAACGTGGCCTAGCTATAAGCATCAGATCAGTTTATAGTAACATTGAAGCCTAGCTGTAAGTGTCAGATAAATTCCCTGATGTGAGGGGCTGCTTTTTTTCCTGCTCAAGCCAAAGGAAGACAGGAAGCCAAAAAGTTAAGTCTAATCATTTACTTTTTTTCTTCCTGTTTGGAATTTTATGCTCCCATCACTCCTACTGGAAATGGTGATGGTGAGTGGATATCCAGTGCGCTTTGCTTGCTCATAATGTATTATATTTTTAAGAAATATACTTCTGAATAACTCCTAGAGGAAAGAAGAAATCACAGTGGAAATTAGAAAAAATTTTAGCAGAATAATAATGAAAATATGGCACATCAAAATATGAGATGCAGCTAAAGCAGTGCTTAGAGGGAAATTTATAGCTTTAAAATGCATATATTAAAAAAGGGGAAAGTTTGAAAACTAATAATTAAGCTTGAACCTAAAGGAAAAAATAGTAGTTTAAGCTTTTTAAAAGCAGTAAGAGAAATGAAATAATAAATATTAAAGCACAAAACAATAAAAGTAGAAAGCAGATTTAAAACTGAGAAATATTAACAAAGTTAAAAGTTTGTTCTTTGAAGAAATAAACTGATAAAACTCTAGCAAGACTGATAAAAAAACACACATTACAGTATGTTCCCCCCCCTTTTTAATAGTCTTATTGAGAGATTCACATGCATACATTTCACCCATTTAAAGTATACAGTTCATTGGTTTTTAGTATATTCACAGAGTTTTGCAATTATCACCACAATTAATTTTAGAACATTTTCATCTTATAAAGAATCCCTGTACCCTTTGGCAGCACCCCCTATTTCTCCCTTCCCCCATCCCTAGACAATCACTAATTTACTTTCTGTCTCTAGATTTGCTAATTCTGGGCATTTCATATAGATAAAATCATTAAATATGTGGTTGGTTGTGACTGGCTTCTTTCACTTAGCATAATGTTTTCAACGTTTATCCATGTTGTAGTATGTGTCAGTACTTCATTCCTTTTTATGGCCAAATAATATTCCATTATATGAATATACCATATATATATTTTTTTACCCATTCATTAGTTGATAGACTTTTGAGTTGCTTTCACATTTTGCTGTTATAAATAATGCTTCTATAAACATTCATGTACAAGTTTTTATGTGAACATACGTTTTTATTTCTCTTGGGTATATACATAGGAGTGAAATCACTGGGGTCATATGGCAACTCTGTGTTTAACATGTTGAGTAACTGCCAGACTGTTTTCCAGAGCAGCTGTACCATTATGCAATCCCACCAGTATTGTATGAGGTTTGCAGTTTTCCCACATCCTGGCCAACACTTGTTATTCTGTCTTTTTGCTTATAGCCATCCTAGTGTTTGTGAAGTGGTATCTCATTGTGATTTTGATTTGCATTTCCCTGACGATTAATGATGTTAAGCATCTTTTCATTTCTTTATTGCCATTTGTATATATTCTTTGGAGAAAGCAGTCAAATCATTTGCACATTTTTAAATTGGGTTATGGTTTATTTCTCTCTATTATTAAGTTATAACAGTTCTTTAAATCCTAGATACTTACATCTATCCTAGATAGAAGTCTCTTATCAGATAAATGATTTGCAAATATTTCCACCCACTATGTTGGCTGTCTTTCCACTTTCTTGATGGTAATGTCTTATTAATATGTTTACGATTCCTGTTCCTTAATTGTCTGTTTTCTTTTTTCTTATCTCTATGCTTCTTTCCTATTCCCCTACTGATTTTTCTTCCTCATTTTCTTTGTCAACCAGATTATTAACCATCTGTTTTTTTAAATGTTTATATAACTACACCAGGCTCTGTGAATCCCATTAGCTTTATTGAGAATGAAAACTAGTCCTTTTTGTCGTAATACTGGCTTGTAATTGATCTTCTAGTATGGATTATACCCATTCATTAATTTTGTGTTATATAAATCTAGTAAATACAAAAACTAACTCACATCAAGGGTTATGATGTTTTCTATATGCCATTATTTCAAAATATCATTAAGTGCTGCTTACTTCTCTTATAATAAGATTAATGTGCAGTAAATCTGTAATCAGATGACTTCTGTTTCAATTATTAAACATACTTTCTTTCTCTCTTTTTTCAAGATTCAAAATGGATAGTATAGAAGAACCTCAGAAAAAAGTCTTCAAGGCTCGAAAAACGATGAGAGTGAGCGATCGTCAACAACTTGAAGTAGTGTGCAAGGTCAAAGAAGAACTGTTGAAGGCTGATGTCAAGCTGTTAAATGGCAACCATGAAAATGGAGATTTGGACCCAACTTCACCTTTGGAAAATATGGATTATATTAAAGACAAGGAAGAGGTGAATGGCATCGAAGAGGTTTGTTTTGACCCTGAAGAAAGTAAAACAGAATGGAAGGAAACGCCCTGTATCCTAAATATTAATGTTAAAAACAGTCAGAATGATGATTTAAGTAGTGAACCTTTATTTTCTAATAATAAAACTCCTGAACCAGCCTCTCAGATGACTTCTGAACCACCTTCTGGTGTTCCGGCCTCTAACGATCTGAACTTTGGAGATTCGGCCTCTGGAATACTGGCCTTACCTGTTCCTGCCTCTAGTGGTCCCACTTCTGGTGATCCCACCTCTGATGATCGCACCTCCAGTGATCCCATCTCTGGTGAACCTGCCTCCAGTGAACCTGCCTCCAGTGAATCCGCCTCTGGTGAACCCACCTCTGTTGAATCTGCCTCTGGTGAACCTGCCTCTGGTGAACCCGCCTCTGATGAACCCGCCTCTGATGAACCTTCCTCTGATGAACCCACTTCCGGTGATCTGGCCTCTGATGATCCAGCCTCTGGTGATCTGGCCTCTAGTGATTTGCCGTCTGGTGATCTGTCCTCTGGACCATCAGCCGCTAGCGGACCGATCTCTGATGAACTGGCCTCTGATGAACCAGCCTCTGATCAACCAACCTCTGGAACACTGGTTTCTGATGATCAAACAGCCTTTGAACCAAGTACTATACCAGTTTGTGAAGCAGTTCCTGAAACTACAGAGCCTAGTAGCAATAAAGATGATGATTTTCTTGAAAATAATAGGGATGATGAAAAGTTAGACCAAATTCAAAGTAAGGACTCATTTGAAGAGAAAAATAATGGTGATAGTAATACTGATGCTAATGAAGAAACTCCAAAAACAGATGAAACAACTATTTGTTCAAATCTACCTCCTGAAAATGAAAAGAAGGTAGAGGAAGATGGTATCCTAGAGCTTGCTCTTGGAGAAGAGGCTATATCTAGTAGTATGGAACTTGATCAAGGTGAAAAGAATGAAGATGAAAATTCTTCAGACCTTGCAGAAACCATTAATGAAAATGTTATAGAAGATGACAAAAATGAGAATATATTAGAAAACACAGATTCCATGGAGACAGATGAAATTATTCCTATTTTGGAAAAGCTTGCACCTGCTGAAGATGAACTTACTTGCTTCTCTAAAACGTCTCTCCTTCCAATTGATGAGACAAATCCAGATTTGGAAGAAAAAATGGAAGGTTCTTTTGGATCACCATCTAAACAAGAAAGTAGTGAGAGTTTGCCAAAAGAAGCCTTTTTGGTCCTCTCTGACGAAGAGGATATTTCAGGTGAAAAAGATGAGTCTGAAATTATATCACAAAATGAGGCATGCTCTCCAGGTTAGCAGATTATTTAAATTTTAAAGATTTTGTTTAGTAAAATGTTTTTAAAAACATCCTCATCAAGTGTTAAAATTCTTTTAGTCGCAGAGAGAAAAAGTTGAGAATGGTGGTGACTAGAAGGATCTCTTAACTTCACAGAATTTGAGTTACAAAGTACCCACTCTGTGAGCAGCATTGTGCTGAGTGCTACGAAGGGACATGAGAAAAGTAGAAATTGCCCTTATTTCTCTTGCCTTTAAGGGATTTAAGGGATTTATAGTCTAGAAAGAGATAAGCTGGACCAACATGACATTATTAGGTAACAATTTCATGCCAGTACATAATGATCAAAGTCATAACAATTGTTCTTTCTCGCTATCACTTTGCAGTCAGATAACTTAGGATCTAAAAACCTAGTGATTTAGTTTAATTGCTTCAAGTTTAGTAAATCATGTTTTCAATTCATCTTACTAATGAAATATGATTCTTTAATATTCTTTGTCCAGGAAATGGCACCACTGTTGGCACGAAGTCAGAAACTTTGGGGCTATAGTATTCATTTGATAAAGAATTTATTCATTTGGTTCTTTAGTCCTCTTTATAGTCTGTCTAACCTCTTCCCTTCCACCTCATCTTCTGAATGATCTCCCTGTAACTCATATTTTTTAAAATTTGATTAATTCTGTCCCTTTTATTAGATTTCTATTACTTTTAGGTTAATTCCAAACTCCTTATATAAAAGTAATATAAACTATGGTCTGCTCAATGCCTACCTCTCCTATCTCTTTTATTATTCCCAGAGGAAAAGGAGACAATGAGAAAAATCGTTCTTTGCTTTCATGGTCAAACTCAAATATCATTCCTGTATGAAACTTTCTCACCCCTCTTCAGACTTGGGTGACTATCTCAATCTTCCCATTGTATCGCATTCTGTTAGACCTGGCGCTCCATGAGAAGAGTGATCTTGTTAGCATGAACCACATCTGGTTTCTAGTTTGTTCAAATTAAAAAAAAGGAGGCAGGCTTAGGAGAGAGAGACAAGAGAAAATCTCTTCTCCAATATATCATACATATTAGCTTTTAGAAAGAGAGTTTTTTTTTTTTTTTTAATTTAATTTTATTAAAGGCTGATTTCATTTCCAAAGGGCATTCATTCATTCACCAAAGCTATTTGGAGGGACAGGCTAGCCTTTTCTTGGTTTTTGGAATTTAAAGGTCAAATTCAGTACTTGCCTTCAGGATGCAGCCAAGAATTAAACCACAGGTCATTAATTATAATTTGATGAATACAGTGAATAATGTTCTGAGAGTTTAGAGTAGAGAGTAATTTTATGAGAGCACAAGATGTATTCAGGGCAATGCTTGCCTGTCAGTTTACTGCAATTAATCCCTCTTAATAGCAACTCCATCATTTTACTTGCTAAGGCCAAAAGCTTTGGAGTAATTTTTATTGGCTTCTCTCCTATCCCATATCCAGTTCATTAGAAAATCTTGTTGGTTCTACCTTCAGAATAGATCTAGAATCCAATGTGTTCTTACCACCTTAACTGCTGTCCATCCTGCTTTAAGCCACCATCATCAGGTCAAAACAGTGCCTGGCACAAAATCAGTGCTCAGTAAGTATTTGTAGAGTGAATGAATGATTGATAATGCAAGAGTGGTATATCATGAAGGACCTTAGTTACAATGCTGAAGCATTATGATGCCATTGAAAGACTTTAAGCAGAGGAAAATGATATGATGAAATTTCCATTTTAGAAAGATAATAGGCTACAAGGTTTGGGGTAAACTTTATTCATTCAATAAATATTTATATAGAGGGTGGCATTGGGGCAAGACCTTTAAAAAGCCTTATGGCAGTCTGTTTAAGAAAGGTATTGCAAATTGCAGCTTGTGCAGCTATTTCATGAGTTTACAAATTTTACCCTAGTCAGAATGTTGGTATTGGAGACCATCCCACACAATGCTATTAAATATAGACAGGTGAATATTAAGCCATCCATGTGACATATTTTGAAAAGTTCGAAGTTGAGTTTAATTTTGGTACTTGCCTTTAGATTTTTATCCTCATGGTATGCAGTGTAAATTTATGGTATTAGCAGGTTAAGTTTAGTTACATGTTTAATTTCTTAGTTGGTAACTAAACTTTTATTTTGTTTGTGTGTTACCCCTCTTCTCAGAAGGAAATTTTGTGTCCTGTGGGTTTAAGTGTGGTTTCTTCATTGATTCTTAGACTAGACCCCACTTTCTTTATATGGCAACAGAATCTGTTGCTTGTCATTGTGTTGCTGTGCGCCTGTTGAGGTGATACTTTTATCAGGTTCTTTATTCTTGACTAATTTTTAATCTCTCAGAACACAGAATTACAAATTATACAAGCGTAGCTAGTAACTTTTATGTGTTATACTAATGATAGAAACATCATAAACCTATCATTTTCACGCACTTCTTTAGTAAATTTGTTTTGAATGTACCTGTTGGGATGAGTATGAGCAACAACCGCCTCCTCCCTCTCCCCCTAAAAAGGCTATCAGAAATCAAATAGAAGGACTAATTTAATTTTACAAAAATAGAAGAAAAACCTAAAAGAGTGTTGCAGATATACTTCAGTAGACCCTGAAATGTTATCATTTTGTAACATAGTATTGTGTAACTGATGCTCACTAAATGATTAAAATTATAGCCTTTTTCAGAAGGCTTGGGAAATAACATTTCTTTCTCTAGGAAAAGTCAAACAACAATAGAGGTGGCACACATTGGTCATGTCTTCCGTGTAACTGCCAAGTTTTTTCCATCAACTATACGTGCTCTTCTAGTTATTATTTCATCTTTTTCCTCTTTGGGAGCCATTCTTCAAGTTATGTTAACAAAGCTAGGACTGTTTCTTCTCCTATTAACTCTTCAACTTACTGGATTTTGATTTTCACCTAATTGTTGTCAGTGAGGTGACATTGATGTCCGTGTTGTTAAATGCAGGAGCATCTTTTCTTTGTCTTTGGTGTTTTCTCAAACTTGGATGACCTCTTAATAACAGTCTTCCCTCCTTCAGGTGACATTGATGTCCGTGTTGTTAAATGCAGGAGCATCTTTTCTTTGTCTTTGGTGTTTTCTCAAACTTGGATGACCTCTTAAGACTCTGCTTAGATTTTGGGCAACTGCATTTTCCATTTTTTTCCCTTTTTTTGCCCCTCTCATTTTATTTCTGGTGGCTATTGCTCCTCCATCTGCTGCTGCTACTTTTTTTTTTATTTAACATTTTTGAGGAGAAAAATCTGTTTTAGAGTAAACCAGATTTTACATTATGAACTCTGGCTTAGTTTTCTTCTAGATTTTATTTCAGATTTAAAAATATCTTGTTGATTTTCTTCTGTCTTGTTCATTGGATCTTTAAGATAAATACGATGAACGTAAAAGGATGCTAATGAGAATAATTGCATGGGAATAGAATTGAAGGTTTCCCTCTATTTTTGCTTTAGGTTGGTAGTGATAGCATTAACCTAGTTCAGTCAATTTTACTGATAATTTCTATTGTGTTCAGTTAAAATTCTTTATTATCTCAAGCCATCTATATTTGACTATGTATGGATTTGGCTTTTCTTTATGGAATACCTTTTTTTTGTTTTTTTTTATATTGGGCTTTAAGTGAATTTACAGTTAAGTCAGTTTCTCATGCGAAAATTTATACACACATTTCTGTGTGACCCTAGCTGCTTTCCATGTAATGTGGCAGCACATTCCTCCTTTCCAGCCCAGATTTCCCACGTCCATTCAACCAGCTCCTGTCCCTTTTTGCCTTCTGGTCTTCCCTTCCTTATGGAATATCTTATTCCTGTACTCACTCAACCAAACCCACAGCTGTCAAGTTGGTTCGGACTCATAGTGACTCCACAGGGTTTCCAAGGCTGTAAATCTGTATGGAAGCAGACTGCCACATCTTTCTCCTGTGGAGCTGCTGGTCATTTTGAACCACCAACCTTTCTGTTAGCAGTCAATCGCTTTAACCACCATGCAACCAGGACTCTTTTATTCCTGTATACTGGTCTCTAAATTGCAGGATTTTTCTTTTCAGAATTAAGGGAGACCAAAGATGAAGTAGGTTTGGGAAGGAGAATGTAGGTGGAAGATAAGTTTCAGATAACGATTGTCACTGAAGTTTGACTTATAAGCCTGCATTTCAAGGCAGAAACCTGGATTATATAGAAAATTTAAGAGTAGATAGCATATAGACATTAGTTGAAGTTGTGTGACTAGATGAGATCACCTCAGAGTGACTATAAATGGAGAAGAGAGGGAATTGAAGCAAAGACTGAGCTTCCTGTTTGCATTCCAGTGCTTAGAGGTTGGTGAGATAAGGAAGAACCTGCAAAGGAGACAAGAAAGAGCCACTGTTGAGATAGATTGAGGTGTCGTAGAAGTCAAGTAAAGAGACTATTTTAAGGAGGAGGGAGTAATTAACTCAGCTGTACTTATACTCTGTGAAATGCTGCTATGAGTTCAAGTAAGATGGAAGAGAAATGTTTAACGACCTGAAGATCATTGGTGATCTTGACAAGGTGCAGTTTTGGTGAATGGTGGAATTGAAAGCTTGATTAGGTTTTGGGTTGAAGAGAGAATGGGAGGAGAAGAATTGGACACAATAATATAATTTTTTTTTTATTTTGAGTTTTGCTTTAAAGGGGAGCACAGAAATATACTGAGGGAGATATTATTTGGAACTTTGTGATAGTTAAATAAAACTTTAAAAAATTGCTTGCTGGAAAATAAATCACATTACCAGTAATGCCACATTTTTCTAATATCTCTTGTGAGTTTGATAATATACACTTATTGACCATTTGTATTTCCTTATCTGTGAATTGCTTGTTTATCTCCGTTGCCCATTTTTCTGATGGGTATATTGTCTTTAATTAATTTGTAGAATTGTTTTATTTTAAATATTCTTGTGGAGCCCATAATCAAACACTGGGAGTTGGCCATCTATGGCCTGTGGCCTCTCTTGTGTTTGTAAATAAGGTTTTGTTGGAATATAGTCACACCCATTTGTTTCCATATTACTTATTATTTATGGATGATTCCTCCTTTGAGGAAATAATTGAGTAGTTGTGACAGAGACCATATGGCCCACAAGACTGAAAATATTTACTGTTTGGCCATTTACAGAAAAAGTTTGCCAACTTTTGATGTAAAGCAATAGTATTGTCATATTTCCTCGGAATAAAATTGTATAAGGTGTAATTATGAAAATGGGAGACTGACTCCTTAATGTAAGTTCTGTATTTTAATCCTCTACAACACAGTTTTTCTACGTTTAGTTAATGAGACCAACCGTATTAAAGATAACAGTGATTAGATCGGTATTAAGCGTCTGATTTGCCTAAAGTCTTTTCCAGAGTTACCAAAATTTTAAGGTCTGGTTTCTGCCCTTAGTGAGCCATTTGTCTAGTCTGGTTGAAAAGAAAGAATACCACAAATAAAACTGTTGTAATGCAGCTGTGTCTAAGACCACAGGACCTATCTGTGAATGAGGATGATTTTCTAAAAGCATCATCCTTAACCTGAGTATTTGGATGAGTCTGAGGAGTCCCAGGAACCACCTAAAATTGTATATAAAAATGCCTGTGTGCATGGACCTTTGGTTATTATTCTGGTTGAAGGAGGTCTACTTTCAGATTCTTTAGAGGCTTTGTGAACAAAAAATTTAAAGAAATATAGGGCCTTACCTCTCTTTGTACAATCTATTAATACCATTTTTCTTACCCAAACTTCTTAATACTACATGAAATTCTAGCATAATTTTAAATTCTGTGTATCTATTAAAAAATCCCAGTGAAAGTTTTAAGTGTTGAGAATTCAGTCATATCTTACCAACTTACCTGGAAAATGGGACTTGGGTGCTGGAAGGAAGTTTTTGAGTAAAACGAAGGAAGCTCAAGCTAAGCTTGACATGTCTGTAGTGGAAAGGCAGCTAACGTGCATAAAAGAAGCAGACCAAACAAGGCCAGTTGACTCTGTTGTGTTCTGAGGACTCTGGCTTGAAGTTATCCTGATTGGAGCCATAGCTAATTTTGTGCTTTTACTGGTGTGAGGATTCGCTAAATAAAGGCTATGCAAACTTTTTTCGTCTCAAGTAACCCAGTTACTTTGTGTCTTTGGAACCTCTGTGGGGACTTAGAAGCTTTGGAGTCACCAACCCTGAGTATTAAAATCTGGAAGATTAGGGGGGGAAAAAAAAAGTATGTATAGAAAGAAATGCTTCATAATATGCTTGTGATTTTCAAGAAAGCAAAAACAAATTTACATTTATTTTATTGAAACTAAGGATGAAGCATGAGATCTTAAAATGTTTCTAATGAGCAAAGGGTGATAACTGGAAAATTTTATAATATGCACTGTTTGTTTTAAAATTAAAAAAACGTTTTTAGTTATCTTTACTCAGTTAGCTTTATTTAGCGTGAAAAAAATATTTGTAAGAGCCTCAATAGGTTCATCAGTGATCCTGTTCTCTATGCCTATTTTCATTTAAAAGGTCTTTTTAATTATTTTAACCTTGACTTCTGCCCTCAGGGCCATTGGGATGAAAGCCCTAGAGTTCAGAGAAGTGGTGTCATATCTTTATGTATGCTATATACCTGTGATTGCTTATTTAATATTAGTTAGAGGATACAAGGAAACGTAGCATACTTTATGGAAGCCACTGGGAAGCGAATTGTAGTGATATATAAGGGGAAAAAAACAGAAATCCAAATGTATTACTGATTTGTTGTAAATATTCCCTACCCCCAATTTAATGATTAGGTTATTTGAGGAGTTAGAGGTTGATTTACTAAAGGCCATTTCTAATACCTCTGGGATTTTATTTGTAGTAAAAGAATGCAGGTGTGAGACATTTTTAGCAGTATGTTTTTGGTAGTACTCTTTCATTGATACGTTTAGTACTACTGTTTCCTCCAGTATCTTTTTACAACTGCTTAAAATAAGGCATCATGGTGTAGTAGAAAATACATGGATTTTACATTTGAATTTCCTTCCTAACTAGTTATGTGACCTTGTGAAATTACTTAACCTTTGTGAACATTAGATTCCTCGTCTGTGTGATGGCAAAAAATACTGTTCACAGTGCAGGATTATAATGAGGACATGAAGTGATACAGGTTAAGCACCTAGTTCAGTTGTTGGCACTGGTGTCAAAAGTAGCTATTAATTTTTAAGTGAAACTTTTATTATTTCTAGGATAGCTTTTCCATTCCTCTTTTATGAACTATCCTTAAACTAGTCAAGTAACTTAATGATTCAGCCTGTTGGGTCAGTATGTTAGGTGTTTTGAGTTTTCAGTGGTTTGTATTTTTGTAATTGTCACAACCACTGCTTTAATCTTTAATAATTGAATGTTAAGAAATCTAAGTGCTTTTGTAGTGTTATTTTCACATTTTATTAATCTTATGGCGACAGTAAATTACTAAGATTCTTTGTTTTAAAATCTATACTACGAATAATTTTTTTCTATATGAAAAGTTTATTATGAATTTACAGAAATATTTGGAAAGTAGACTTGGCCATTCATTTCTGCCAGTTGATGCTCCCTCTTTATTCTCAAAATGTCATATTTTAGGACTCTGATTTCATAAGATTATTATCTGAATAGTTACCAAAAATGTAAATTTTAATGAGCTGTTATGCATTCCAATGGAAGTAAGATTTTCTTTTCTATTTTTGTTGCAGCAGAAGTAGAAGGAAATGAAAAGGACAGCAAACCTGAGGAAGACGAGCAAGTAATACCTGAAGAAGATGAAAGACCTTCTGAGAAAAGTATGCATGTACAAACCCAGCTTGAACTAGTTTGAAAATCAGTCCATTGTTTCTGGTTTTAAGGCCATGGAGTATTTCTGTCCATGAGATAATTGTAAAACTTTGCAGTTTAATTAAGCCACAACTAAATCATTATGTTGATGGCTAACCCAGGGATCTTTGAAAGTATTAATTATCTCATATACTTCAGTGTTTATTTTATTTATACATTTCAGTGTTCCACAAGAAAGATTTAAGATTAATGTTTAGTAAGCTACTGTCAGACTGTCTTGAGAAAAATCGTTAAATTTACATTTAGAGCATTGGACTGTAAGGTTTTTGTCTGGCCCGATATGTGTTTCAGTCTATTTAGGTTCTTAAGCTTCGCAGGAAGGGGAAATGATGGGGCTGAGTATTGTTAGGTTTATAGGAAAGATAACTGGACTAGAAATCAGGAAACCTACTACTCTCCGTGTATGACCATGGGTAAGTCATTTGAATATAAGAGAAGTTACAGAGTAGATCTGGATTAATAAATAGGCACATAGATATATATGTAGTGAGAGGGAGAGAGATAGGTATGGTCAGATAAAGGCATTTGCCTTTTAAAAAATGTGGAGATTTTAGTAATTTTAGATACTGAAACAAAACTAGATAAAATTTGCTTATGATCTTATGAATATTACCAGTGTTTGAATAGAAATTTTTAAAGTGAAGATCTTTGAATGTCTGTTCTTTACCAAATGTACTTTTTTAATGACATAATAATTTTATTACTTTTATATATTTGAAATTCATTAGGCTGTGTTAAGAATAACTGTTACTATGTTATTTTCCTAAGGCTGATTAAGTAAGAATTTTTCCTACATTTTACTGAGGAGGAAGAATTAAATAATTAAAGCTATGCACAGTTACTAGAAATTTATGACAAGAGAATAAATACTGTATTTTATCAGAGGATTCATGTGCATTATGAAATTAAGCATAGGGAATGAATATGAAATGATTTCTTCCCCCTTATGAATAACACAATTGTTAGGCAACTCCATCTTACTGTTAAGATTTCAAGGAAAGAATGTTCTGTGTTCACATTCTACATTGTTTAGTCATTAGGAAGCTCTTATGTATATATTGAAAATCATTTCAAGTTTAATGCTAAAAGCCACTTACCTGTTTTTCAAAAAGAATACATAAAATGAATATGTTAAAAAATTACGTAAAATAATTGTATACATAAAATAATTGGTTGAGAATGCTATTGTGATAGATAGAAGCGATATTTTGATGAGGATGGAGAATAGGCATTAAGGCTATAAGAAAAATACCTGCCTAATCATGCTTTTTGTTCTCAGATGAATTTTCAAGAAGAAAACGTTCTAAGTCAGAGGACATGGACAATATACAGTCCAAACGCCGTCGATACATGGAAGAAGAATATGAGGCAGAATTTCAAGTAAAGATTACAGCCAAAGGAGACATTAACCAGAAACTACAAAAGGTATTATCTATTACAAGTTAAAATAAAAAGTATCATAGTCTTTATTTTTCTAGATCTTTGAAATTATTCTGTATTTTACTGACATTCAGGTTTATCATAAAAAGAGAGAGAGCTTGAAGAAAGTGGTTGAGCTTGTAAAGTCTATTTTTATCCTTGATAATTTAATTTTAAAATGTATTCTGACATTTATGGCTACATAGGTGTTTTAGGAGATGATAGTGATTATGGAAATAAAAGGGAGATAGATCTTCTTTCTTTACTTTAATAAAAGAACTGAATATAAGTTTTCAACTTTTCTCTTCATATTGAACTTTCTTTAGTGAAAAGGGAGCACTAGAGTCTCACATATTAATGTTTTAGTCTTTATCATAAGGTAGTTTCATTGTTGTAAGTCCCTACATTCTGAAATACTGGTTATGTGCCTTAGCATAGTATTAAAAATCATAGGGGCAAGGCTTTAGAAGGACTAGGGAAGAGGGACCACCACGTGCCTATCAGTTTGTCCTACTGTGGTGGCTTGTGTGTTGCTGTGTTACTGGAAGCTTTGCCACTGGTATTTCAAATACCAGTAGGGTCACCCTTGGTGGACAGGTTTCAGTGATGCTTTCAGACTAAGACAGACTAGGAAGAAGGACATGGCAGTGACTTCTGAAAAAATTGACCAGGGAAAACCTTATGAATAGTAGTGGAACACTGTCTGGTATAGTGCCGGAAGATGAGCCCCTCAGGGTGGAAAGCACTGAAAATACGACTGGGGCAGAGTTGCCTCCTTAAAATAGAATTGACCTTAATGATGTGGATGGAGTCAAGCTTTTGGGAACTTCATTTGCTGAGGTGGCATGACTCAAAATAAGAAGAAACAGTTGCAATCATCCATTAGTAATCGAAACTTGGAATTTATAAAGTATGAATCTAGAAAAATTAGAAGTCATCAGAAATGAAATGGAACATATGAACATCAATATCGTAGGCATTAGTTAACTGAAATGGACTGGTATTGGCCATTTTGATTCAGTCATATGGGAATGATTATGCTGGGAATGATAAATTGAAGAGGAATGGCATCACATTTATCGTCAAAAAGAACATTTCAAGATCTGTCCTGAAGTACAACGCTGTCAGTAGTAGGATATTATCCGTAAGTCTGTAAGGAAGATCAGTTAATACGACTATTTTTCAAATTTGTGAACCAACCACTAAGGCCGAAAATGAAGAAATTGAAGATTTCTGCCGACTTCTGCAGTCTGAAATTGATCAAACATGCTATTGAGATGCATTGATAATTGCTGGCAATTGGAATGCAAAAGTTGGAAACACAGAAAAAGGATCTGTAGTTGGAAAATGTGGCCTTGGTGATAGAAATGACACAGGAGATGGCATGATACAGTTTTGCAAGACCAACAGCTTCTTCATTGCAAATACCTTTTTTCAACAACGTAAATGATGACTATACACATGGAACTCACCAAATGGAATACACAGGAATCAAATCTACTACATCTGTGGAAAGAGACAATGGAAGAACCCAATATCATTGGTCAGAACAAGACCAGGGGCCAATTCTGGAACAGACCATCAATTGCTCATATACAAGTTCGAGTTAAAGAAAATTAGAACAAGTCCGTGAGAGCCAACGTATGACCTTGAGTATATCTCACCTGAATTTAGAGACTATCTCAAGAATAGATTTGATGTGTTGAACACTAATGACGGAAGACCAGACGAGTTGTGGAATGATATCAAGAATATCATACGTGAAGAAAGCAAAAAGTCATTACAAAGACAGGAAAGAAAGAAAAGACCAAAATGGATGTCCGAAGAGACTCTGAAACTTGCTCTTGAATGTAGAGTAGCTAAGCAAAAAGAAGAAATGATGAAGTGAAAGAGCTGAACAGAAGATTTCAAAAGGTGGTTCGAGAAGACAAAGTAAAGTGTAAGGAAATGTACAAAGACCTGGAGATAGAAAACCAAAAGGGAAGAACACACTCAGCATTTCTCAAGCTGAAATAACTGAAGAAACATTCAAACCTCGAGTTGCAATATTGAAGGGTTCTACAGGGAAAATATTAAGCGAGGCAGGAAGCATTGAAAGAAGACAGAAGGAATACACAGAGTCACTGTACCAAAAAGAATTGGTCGACTTTCAGCCGTTTTAGAAGGTAGCATGTGATCAAGATCCGATGGTACTGAAGGAAGAGATCCAAGCTGCACTGAAAGCACTGGTAAAAAACAAGGCTCCAGGAATTGACGGAATACCAACTGAAAATTTTCGACAGACGAATGCAGCACTAGAAGTGTTCATATGTGTATGCCAAGAAATTTGGAAGACGGCTTCCTGCCAACTGACTGGAAGAGATCCATATTTGTCCCCATTCTGAAGAAAGTTGATCCAACAGAATGCAGAAATTATTGAGCAGTATCGTTAATATCACACACAAGTAAAAGTTTACTAAAAATCTTTCAAAACATCGTCAGGGAACTACCAGAAATTCAAGCCAGGTTCAGAAGAGGAAGTGGAACAAGGGATATCATTGCTGATGTCTGATGGATCGTGGCTGAAAGCAGAGAATATGAGAAAGATATTTACTTACGTTTTGTTGACTATACAAAGTCATTCAACTGTGTGGATCATAACAAATTATGGATAACATTGCAAAGAATGGGAATTCCAGAACACTTAATTGTGTTCATGAGGCACCTGTACATAGACCAAGAGGCAGTCATTTGAACAGAACAAGGGGATACTGCATGATTTAAAGTCAAGAATGGTGTGTGTCAGGGTTGTATCCTTTCACCATACTTATTCAATCTGTATGCTGAGCAAATAATCCAAGAAGATGGACTGTATGAAGAAGAACGTGATGTCAGAATTGGAGGAAGACTCATTAACAACCTGCATTATGCAGATAACACAACCTTGCTTGCTGAAAGTGAAGAGGACTTGAAGCACTTACTGATGAAGATCAAAGACCATAGCCTTGAGTATGGGTTATACCTCAACATAAAGAAAACAAAAATTCTCACAACTGGACCAATAAGCAACATTATGATAAATGGAGAAAATACTGAAATTGTCAAGGATTTCATTTTACTTGAATCCACAATCAACCCCTATGGAAGCAGCAGCCAGGAAATCAAACGATGCATTAGATTGGGCAAATCTGCTGCAGAAAACCTCTTTAAAGTGTTAAAAAGCAAAGATGTCAGTTTAAGGACTGATGTGCACCTGATCCAAGCCACGGTGTTTTCAGTTGCCCCATGTGCATGCAAAAGCTGGACAACTGAATAAGGAAGACCGAATAAGAATTGTTGCCTTTGAATTAAGGTGTTGGTGAAAAATATTGAGTATACCATGGACTGACAGAAGAACAAACAGTTCTGTCTTGGAAGAAATACAGCCAGAATGATCCTTAGAAGCAAGGATGGTGAGACTTCTCACATACTTTGGACATGTTATCAGGAGGGACCAGATCCTGGAGAAGGACATTATGCTTGGTAAAGCATAGGGTCATTTAAAGAGACGAAGACTCTCAATGAGATGGATTGACACAGTGACTGCAACAATGGGTTTCAACATAATAACGATTGTGAGGACGGTTCAGGACTGGGCAGTGTTTCGTTCTGTTGTATATAGGGTTGCTGTGAGTCAGAACCAACTGGACGGCACCTAACAAGAACAGGGAAAAGGAATATTTGGACTTTGGAACCTTCCCCCCTGTATGTTAGACTATAGATGAAAATCATGGAAATAAAAGTATGTTCAGACACATATTTATAATAAACACCTACGTTTAGAGAGGGATATGAAACTCAGGTGAAGTTAATTTTTTAGTGTCTTATATATTTAATGATGAAATTAAAAATTAAGTTTTAGGCCAGTGTTCTTTCACTAAGATACAGTACAAATATCCATACACTAGAAAAAGGAATAGTGAAGCAATTAAAATAGTGACTTTTTTTTTTCTCTCAGTTTCTTTTTTTTGTGCTGTGGAGATAATAATGCTTATTTAGTCCTTCTGATCGAGCTGTTAGTATTTAAAGGTAGTTTTGTGAAAGAAGTTTGAAAATTTTTTTGTATAAAAGTCATGTCTGCCTTGTGTATAAAAAACCAAACCCGTTGCGATCGAGTCGGTTCGTTCCACTTGTGTCGACTGACTAGGAAAGAGTAGAACCGCCCCGTAGAGTTTCCAAGGCTGTCATCTTTACGGAAGTTGACTGCCACTTCTTTCTCTTGTGCAGCAGCTGGCGGGTTTAAACTGCTGACCTTTTGGTTGGCACCTGAACGTGTAACCAGTGTGCCACCAGGGCTCCTTTTGTGTATAGTGAGGGTTTCCTCCTCTAGATCAGTGTTACTGAAATGTGCTTCATAGACAAGCACCAGTCTCCTTTTTGTTTTGGGTCCATGATGAGATAAATACAGAAATTGAAAAGAGGCATTTTAGAAATATTTTATAGAAATTTAATAATGTAGTGATACTCTTAGTGTATCCCACAAAAATACCGATCTGCAGTAGATTAGAAAATTTAAAAACTGGTCCTTTCCTTTAATTTTTTTTTTTTTTAATGGTTTGAGAACAACTGCCCTAGAGCATCAACACTAAGGGGTGTTGGAAGAAAATATTAAAACTTTAATTTCAAATTGTTTTTAAAATTTTACTCTCTGGAAATTTCTGTTTTTAGTATCTATTACTCTTTTGAGGTAAATATGTGGAAGCTGTGAATTTCAGCACGTAGCATTGCATTATGGATGCCAGCGTGTTTTCTTCATTAAACTGATTAATACATTATTACTATCTTATCAGTACTTTTCAATGTTTGTTGTTTGCTACATAGTGCATTGCCCTCTGTGCTAGTAACAAAGGAATATATATTTTTTTAGGTTGTGCAGTGGTTGCTGGAAGAAAAATTGTGTACACTACAGTGTGCTGTATTTGATAAGACTTTGGCAGAATTGAAAACACGAGTGGAAAAGATTGAATGTAACAAGAGGCATAAAACAGTTCTTACTGAACTACAGGTTTGTATGCTGACTTGAATTAGATACTCATCATTTTTATAAACTTATTTTCTGTAATATAGTTTGAAGTTGACTATAAAACACATTTACCGTATCTTTATGCAAATAACATGTGACTTCTGCAAATAACATGTGACTTCTGCGTTTGTTTGCTGACTGCTCCCTCCCCTCAAGAAGTATATTCAGAAGTGCCACTATGCCAGTTTTTTTTTTAATGTTACTTTAAAAAAAAATTAGCATAGTGCACTTATGAATATAGGTCATGGAGGGAGGGAGTGATTGGCAAACAAATATAGAAGCCATGTGTTATTTGTGTAAAACTAAGATAAATTCTAAATTATAGAAGTAGAAGGAGCTCGTGAGAGTGAATATCTGCTCTCTCATGGTAAGTGCATCCCCTGGGAACATGGAAGCTCTGCACTGAGACCCTGCCTGGACCTTGTCCTGTGTGTTTGTATCCTTTTTTGGGGGTGGGGGGGGAGGAGCTAGGTGAAGGATAGCCCTTTACATTCCAACGGATTCTGAGACCTAAGAAAGAGAAAGGGGCCAGTACATGCTGACCTAACCCTGGGTTAAATGGGGATGAGAAAGAGAAAAGGGCTATGCTGGCAGCTAGGGTCTGGACTGACCAGAGAAAGGAAGCTGAGATTTCTACAGGCTGCAGTTGGTGTATGGAGTGGGATTTGTTATCCACGGCACATTTGGCATGAGATTTGGATGGTCTCAGCCTCCCTGGACTGGTTTGATACAGCTGGAGTGGTTGGCTGGAACTGCCAGAATCAACCCTGACTTTACAGTGTTTCTAAAGGTTTTTTTAAATTACTTAAGAAAGGCTGTCATTTACTATGTTATATGCATTAATGAATACTCAATAATACGTGTTAAAGAGAGATTCTGTTTATATTAATCTACTTCCTCATTAACTTAGATTATTAGTTTACTAATCCATATTTATCAGTAAATACTGTTTTTCATTTTTATTAAATATGAAAAACCAGCCAGTTGCCATCAAGTAGATTTCATCTCATAGTAACCCCACATAATGTCAGAGTGGAACTGTGCTTCATAGGATTTTTAGTGGCCGATTTTTCAGAAGATTGCTGGGTCTTTCTTCCGAGACAACTCTGGGTAGGCTCAAACTTCCAGCTTTTCAGTTAACAGTCAGCTGTGTTAACCATTTGCACCGCCTGGGGACTCCTTGTTAAATATAGTTATATAAGGGGGAATCGACTCAGTGGCAACTGGTCTGGTTTTTTATATATTAAAATACATTTGTCAGAGTTTTAGCTGAAATGAGCACATGATAACATGCTGTTTCATTTTAAAGCATATAATTCGGTGACGTTTAGTATATTAAGTGTTGTGTATCACTTCTGTCTAGTTACACAACATTTTCATCATCCAAAAGGGAACATTGTATCCATTATGTAGTCACTTCCCATCTCCCTTCTTCCAGCACTTTATAACCACTCGTCTGCTTTCTATCTTTATTAATTTTTTGTGTATTTTACATACATGGAATCACACAGTATGTGACCTTTTCTGTATGGCTTCTTTCATTTAATGGTTTTGAGGTTTATGTAGCATATATCAGAACTTCATACCTTTTTTTTGCTCAGTAATATTCCATTATATGGATATACTACAGTTTGTTTATCCATTCCTTAGTTCATGGTCGTTTGGCTTGTTTTTCTATCTTTTGGCTATTGGGAATAGTGCTGCTGTGAACGTTCGTTTACAAGAATTTGTTTGAATACTGTTTTCAATTCTTTTAAATTTATAACTAGGCATGGAATTGTTGGGTCAGATGGAAATTGTACGTTTAACTTATTGAGGAGCCACCAGACTGTTTTCCACAGTGACCGCATCATTTTACATTCCCACTAGCAGTATACGAGGATTCCATTTTTCACATCCTTGGCAACAGTTTTTATTTCTCCCTTTTTTTTTTTTTGTTATGGCCATCATAGTGGGTATGAAGTAATATCACGTTGTGGTTTTGATTTGCGTTTTCCTAATGACTAATAGTGTGGAACATCTTTTCAGGTGCTTCTTGGCCATTTGTGTATCTTCTCTGGAATAATGTCTATACAAGTTATTTGCCCATTTTTTTAATTGAGTTGTTTATCTTTTTGTTGTTGAATTGTGAGAGTTCTTTATCTATTTTGGGTTCTAGACCCTTATCAGATATATACTTTGGAAATATTTTTTCCTATTCTGTAGTTTTCTTGTCACTTTCTTGATAGTGTCCTTTGATACATACAAGTTTAAAATTTTGATGAAGTCCATTTTATCTTTTTTTTAATTTGTTGCTCATGTATTAGCATCATATTTAAGAATTATTTGCCAAATCTACTGCCAAATGTTTTCTTCTTCTATGAGTTTTATACTTTAGCTCTTATATTTAGGTCATTGATCCAGTTTGAATTAATTTTTGCATGTAGTATGATGTATTATTTCATTATTTTCTGTATGGATATCCAGTTGTCCCAGCACCATTTTTTGAACAGACTGTTCTTTCCCCATTGAATAGTCTTGGCATCCTTGTAGAAAATCAATTAACAGTAGATGTATGAGTTTATTTCTGGGCTTTCCATTCTATTCCGTTGATCTGTATGTCTATCCTTGGGTTAGTACAGTAGTAGCTGCACCTTATCTGCGGTTTTCCTTTCTGTGGTTTCCGTTACCTGCAGTCAGTCGCTGTCTGAAAACGTTAAATGAATACATATTGTGGTGAAATCTTGCACCATCCTGCTCTGTTGTTCATGTAACTTTTATTATAGTATATTATTGTAATTGTTCTATTTTGTTATTAGTTGTTGTAAATCTCTTACTGTGCCTAATTTATAAATTAAACTTTATCATAGCTATGTATGTATAGGACAAAACATAGTATATATAGTGTTTGGTATTATCTTTGGTTTCAGGCATCCACGGGGGGGCGGGTTCTTGGAACATTTCCCCTGTGGATAAGGATGGGCTACTGTATATCACTCTTTCGATTACCGTAGTTTTTGTATGAGTTCTCCAACTTCCTTTTTCAAGGTCGTTTTGCCTAGTCTGGGTTTCCTGCAATTCCATATTAATTTTAGGATCAGCATTTCCATTTCTGGAAAAATGGTCATTATTGGGATTTTGATAGAGTTTGCACTGAATCTGTAGATCACTTTGGAGCGTATTGCTGTCTTAACAATATTAAGTCTTCCAATCCATAAACACAGGATGTCTTTACATTATTTGTTGTTGTTAGCTGCTGTCAAGTTAACTCCCCACACATAGCGACTCCATGCACAACAGAATGAAACACTGCCTGATCCTGTGCCATCCCCCTGATGAGTCATGGGTAGGACTCTTGTCATCCATAGGGTTTTTATTGGCTCATTTTCAGAAGCAGATTGCAAGGCCTTTCTTCCTAGTCCATCTTAGTCTGGAAGCTTCGCTGAAACTGTTCAGCATCGTAGCAACACGTAAGCAGGCCTCTGCTGACAGATGAGTGGTGGCTGTGCTTGAGGTGCGCTGGCCGGTAATCAGGCACAGGTTTCCCACATAGAAGGCAAGAATTCTGTCAGTGACCACCACTGCCACTTCCATTGTTTATGTCTTTAGTTTTTGTTAGTAATGTTTTGTAGTTTTCAGAGTTCTTTGTATATCTTGGATACAAGTCTTCTATCAGATAATGTGTTTTACAAAGATTATCTCCCAGTCTGTATGTAGCTTGTCTTTTCATTCTCTTACTGGTATCATTCACAGAGTAGAAGTTTTTGATTTTAACGAAGTCCACCGTAACAGTTTTTTCCTTTATGGATCGTGCTTTTGATGTTATATATAAAAAGTCATTACCAAACTTAAGATCACCTAGATTTTCTCCTGTGTTATCTTCTGGAAGTTGTGTAGCTTTGTATCTTACATTTAGGTCTATGATCTATTTTGAGTTAATTTTTTGAAAGATGTAAGTTGAGTGTCTAGATTCATTTTTTGCGTATAGATGTCCAGTTGTTCCAACACCATTTTTTTAAAAGACTATCCTTTCTGCCTTGGATTGCCTTTGGTTCTTTGTCAAGAATCAGTTGACTATAATTGTGTCTATTTCTGGGCTCTCTAATCCGTTCCATTGATTTATTTCTCTGTTCCTTCATCAGTACCACTCTGTCTTGAACACTGTACCTTTCTGATAAGTCTTAAAGTTGGGTAGTGTCTATCCTCTAACTCTGTTATTCTTCAGCATTGTATTGCCATTCTGAGTCTTTGGCCTTTTCATATAAACTTTAGAATCATTTTGTCATTATCCACAAAATAACTTTCTGGTATTTTGACGTTTTTTTAAAGTCTTCTAGTCCATGAACATGGAATATCTAAAGTCATTTTTATGATAGTGAATAATACTGGTTTTGAGTAATACTGATTTGCTGGGTGATACTTTTTTTCCACATGCTTTTGTGAAAGCCTAGTTTTAATTATTGGCTTCTTTTCTGCGTCCTGAAGAGACATTTTATAAGAGCTGAATACAGTTATCTACATTGGATGTATAGCTAAAGCTAATGGTGTGTATGAAAATAAAAGTATGGAACCTAGGGAATTAAGTAGTTATAGAAGTATAGTAACTTTTCTGTATAGTTCAGGGATTGGTTGCTTTCTGAATAGTGAAAAAAGTTATCTATATGTTTCGCTTTTCCAGAGATGTCAAATTGTAAGGTTAACCCCAACAATTATTTCCATGATTTTTTATTATTTTTTAAGTATTGATGTATACTTTTAGGATTATATGCCTTTGATACCTTGTCAGATAAGAACTTTAGTAGCTTTTAGGAAAATCCTAAAATGCACACAAATGTCATTTATTGTGGATCCAGTAACACCTCTGTAATGAAGTTAGAAATTAGCAACAAATGTCTGCCCCCAAAACAAACTTTTACATAATTGCAAAGTGAAATTAAAAGTGGAAATTATAGACTCTTTGGATCAGAAATGTAATTAAAGCACTGCATATTAAAACCTGTAGGTTAAAGACAAAGCAGTATTCATAGGAAAATTTATAACCTTAAAATCCGTTATTAACAAATAGAAAAGACAGAAAAACTTCTACGTGTTCGTCTCTATTGCTGGGGGGAAAAACAGCAGTGGCAAACTAAACCCCAGGCAGAAGGAAGAAGTTGATACCCAGAAATACTGTTTTTGAAGACTGAGCAATAAAGGTAATAGTTGATCATTTGAAAAGTCTTAAAAGTAAAAAAATCTTTGATCTAGAAATAGTGAGAGTAAATACAAATAAACTATATAAGAATTAAAAAAGAAACTACTAAGTAAACATCCAGAAGTGATTTCTAAAAATAAGAGAAAATTAGATACAACCATATGCCAGTGAAGTCCATCTTATCTAAGAAAATACATTTATAAGCTTGACCTAAAGGAAAGTAGAAAACTTAAAAATTTTTAGCAATTCTAGAAGTGGAAATTGTAGGCAACGGTCCATCTCAAAAGAAGTGATTGGACTCAGACTGCTTTACCAGAAAATTCTGACAAATCTTTTAGGAATAGGTAATTCACATTTCATAAAAACTGTTCTAGAGAGTAGGGAAAAATGAGACTTCATTTTATGAAGCAAACTGTAGTATCCTATAGCACAAGAAAAGAAAATACGTAGGCCAGTTTTACTTCGTAACATGGTTTTCTCTCGTCAATGAAAGGGATGGTTCAGAATTAACAATTATATTTCACTGTATTTAACAGAGGAAAGATGAACAATAATGTGATCTTTTCAGTAGATGCCAAGTGAGGATTTGTTAAAATTCACCAGCCATTCATGAAAAAAAATAGAGAAGTCACTTTAACCTCATAAAGGGTATCTGTCAGAAACCTTCTGTAAATAGAAAACTTTTGTATTAAATAGTGGATTGCTGGAAGTATTAACATTAAAGTTGAAAATAAAAGAAAGATGTCTGTTACTGATGCTGCTATTTAGAGCTGTGGTGACAATTTTGGACAATGCAGTAAGATGAGAAAAAGAAATTAATAATGATTGGTAGAAAGAGAACCCAAGAGAATTATCAAAAAGTTAGAATGAGAGAAGGAAAGTTAACAGCTACCTGATAATAAGGTTAAACAAGCAGTAACTAATTAGAAAGATAAGTTTCACATATGATAGTTATTTTAAAAAGTAAGTACATAAGAATAAACTCCCTCCCCTCCCGCCTAAAAAAGACAGTTTCAAGACCATTATGAAGAAAATGGACAGAATAAAAACCTGAGTTAACAAAGTTACACTGTCTTCCTAGATGAGAAGTCTTGATTTTCTTTCTCAGTTACTGGTTTAATTTTTTAAGTGATAATTCTTTTTGAAAAGAATTTAAATATTACAGAAGTTTATAAAGTCAAAGTGTAGTCCTTCGCCTTAACTCTCCCCCATTTCTAGCCAGTCCTAGCCTCTGGAGATAATCGCTGTTAACTTTAGTATGTATCCTTCTAGAATTTTTTCCATATATCTAACAACATGTACAAAAGATTGGTTTTCTTGTTGTTTTAATTTTTAAGTAAAAATAGAACAATACTGTACATACTTTGTAATTTTCAGAATACCCACCCAGATAACCTGACTAAAGAAAAAAAAGGAGTCATTCTTGGATAAGAATGGAATGCAGAAAACACTTTTCTGTATTATCTTTCTTGAAAAAGTTACTTGGAATATTTTAGTGACCAGAAAGGTAAATTCATATTAAGGATATAAAATAATGTTATATGTCTTTAGGTCTTGACAACATCTATAAATAACTATGCCCCGGGGAACATCTTCACCTTTGGGAGTCATAGGTGATTGATTGCCTAGGCCATATTAATGAACTTACATATCTTGTAAAGGATTCCCTGGGCATTGCAAGTGGTTAATGTGCTCCACTTCTAACCAAAAGATTGGAGGTTCAAGTCCACCTGGATGCATCTTGGAAGAAAGGCCTGGTGATGTACTTCTGAAAAATCAGCCGTCGAAAACCCTATGATGCACAGTTCTACTCTTGACACACAGAGGGTTGCTGTGAGTCAGAACTGAGTTGACAGCAACTGGTGGTTTTAATACTGCAGGGTTTGGAGTCTCCTTTAGAAGTGACTCCTTTCTGAAAGAAACCTTAAAAACTGGTAATATCATTTTCTTATAATGGATAAAAGAAATTTTCTGGAGAAGCTCTTCATCCTGTTTCAGAAGTTTAGTTTTAATATTCTTGAAAATGTTTAATGCACAACAACAAACAGACGATTGAGTATCACTTCTGTGCCTTAAAGACTGAAAGGAAATACAATAAAAGACGTGTTGGTATGATAATTTTTCTTTCATCATCCCCTCCACCTCACTTTTTTTCCTGCTCTTTTTTAAAAAAAATTTCTTACATTTCATTTGACTGTGTATTCGGGCAAAATATATGACTAGGCAGTTTATATATAAACTGTTTAAGTGATTAATAATATTGAAGATACACTAAATTTTACTAACAAATGTTAACACTGATAACATTTTTATCATATCGCTAAATACTGATAGAATATGAAACAAAATATTCCAAAGAGTAGTATTATATGAGTACTCATTTACACTGCTATTGAAAGTGTAAATTTGGCAAAGCCTTTCTGAAAAGCATTTGGACAAGAGTCTTAAAAATATGCTCTATCCCAGGAATTCCATTTCTGTCATGTACTCTAAGGCTATAACCTGAAAGAAGAAGAGTTGTAGATGTTCACTGCAGTATTTTTTCACAATAGCAGGACATTGAAAATCATTCTACCTATCCAGTAGGAAGGAGAGTGTGTAAATAATGGTTCGATACAATATTATTCATATAGCCATAAATAGTATTGACAGTATCTTTTATGACCTACAGATATGTTCACTGTTTAATTCTCAGTGAGAAAATTGTGATTACAACTGTGTTTAAAAATTAATACAAAACATAAGGATACATATTCAGAAATATACTGGTGTGTAAGCAAACACCAGTTCTAGGAGGAAAAAAGCTAGCCTTCAGATTAGTAATGTTTACCTCTGAGTATTGGGATCAGGGGTCGTTTTACATATATAGTAAAACCTGTGAAAGCTGGAACTCGTGTAAGGTGGAAACCTGTCACAGAAGGAGAGCTCATATTTTCCACTAATAGAGAGCAATGGAAAAGTGTTCAGATTGCACCCTGTCAAAGGTGGAAAACTTGCGAGACCTGGAAAAACAAGACAGTCCCCTTGAGTTCTGGCTCATAGGTTTCACTGTATATTTTAAAATCAGCTTAGCATATTTTCTTCAGTCAGTGGATACTGTTATGTGTGGTTTTCTAGTTATAACGCACAGGTTCTTTTTTAATACTGAAAATGACATTTGATTTCTGTTTTATTTTTGTTTTTTTTAGGCCAAGATAGCCAGGTTAACCAAACGGTTTGGAGCAGCCAAAGAAGATCTTAAGAAAAGACAAGAAGTAAGAATTCTATTTGTGCATAATTACTATGGAGCTCTAAGTGGTAATCTTAGGAAATGCTGAATTAGAAGGCAACAGTTTTTTTTATTACAAGTCTGACGTTCCACTTCCATGCTGTGCACCTCCTGTATGTTGTTTCTGAAGCTGCAGCTCTACAACTCATTATCAACCCAACCCCTTTCTAATCCTCACTGTTCTGGTGAGTCAACACTGTATTAACCAATTTAGGAGATGATATTGTTGGGCCTAATTTTTTACCTATCTTTAAAATTACATTTTTGGAATTTGTCTTACCATGTGTCTTTCTTTTTACGTTCTAGCCAGTGTCCTAGTCTAGTCTCCCATCACGTTCTTTAAAGAGAATTTTAGTATTCCACTGCGTCTAGTAGTCCTGTCCTCACCTTCCTTTCTTCCCCATGTTATCAGTCCTCTGCTGTGCTGTAAGTGTAATGAATAGACAGCAGTTAATTAGATCAAGTCACTTAATTGCTTTAAACATTTCGGTTATTCTTTTCAGTGTAGAATT
>NW_004444120.1:3330643-3347009 GCF_000243295.1 Trichechus manatus latirostris
CTGAACGGTGAACCTCAGGGGTGACTTCATTACTGAGCTGAAAGGGTGTCCAGGCATCGTACTCTCAGGGTTTCTCCAGTCTGTGTCAGGCCAGTAAATCTGGTCTTATACTGTGAGTTAGAATTTGTTCTGCGCTTTTCTCCAACTCTGGATTTCTTTCTTTTCTTCTTGACTTTTTCCTTTTGGGAAAGCTACATCTCTTTGTGTCTTGATAGTTCTATTGCTTGGCACATAGCCATAGCCAATGTAGTATCAGTATGAAATTGTTATGCTGTAGAATTTTTCAGTCTTGATGCAGTTTCATATCTTCCTTACTTTTTAAAAAATGTATTTTGAAATAACTGTAGACTCACAGGAAGTTGTAATAATAGTATATAGAGTTCCTTGAACTCTCCCCCCAATTTCAGTGGTATAGTACGATATCGACACCAAGAATTCAATATTGTTATGATTCTGTTAACAGTTTTCACCAGTTTGTTCATGACTCCGTGCGTGCATGTGGTGCTGTGGATAGGTTTGTGGAGTCACCACCGTGGTCACCATGGAGAAACACCTTCAGGCGCCCTCTTTGTTGTTGCAGCCTCACCTTTACTTTCCTCACTCCGTATCCCCTGGCAACTGCTGATCTCTTCTCCAGCTCTCGGATTTCTTTGCTTTTTAAGCATTCTCTTTTTATCTGAGCCGCTGACAGTTTTGTTCTGCACAGACTAATCTCACCAAACTTTAATTTGGTCATACTTCTCATTTTTTTTTAAAATTATTATTATAGCCATCTTCAGTAGTGTAATTAATTCTTTATTTCTAAGTTCCACTTTCTCAGCTTTGCTTCTTTGTCATAATGTAAAAACTGAGCTATTTTATTTCTTATATTAGATGGATATAAAGCTTTTTTCACCTTTGCTATTTGATATGGCCGAACAAAACGCATGGCTTTGAAATTTTTCCATTATTTTGTACTGTATGAATTTCCATTATTACCTCTTCATCCCTGTGGCTGAACTAATTAACATGCTGCCCATCGTGTACTTTTCTAATTTTTGTCCATAAAACTACTTTCCAGTTCTTCCTGTTTATTTAGTTAAAGGAGATAGGTGGAAACTTTAAGGAATAAAGATAAAATATTACAGTCCCTGTAGAATTTCTGTTTTGGAGGGCTACAAGTAGTATTGAAACAAGGAACAAATACTATGTAATTTCTAAAAATCGGAAAAGATTAATTTGATCAATTTAGAGGGGTGTGGTGCTTGAAGTGTTAAGGTGATTGTGAATCTTTCAAATTTTGTTCTTTCTTTCATTAGCTTGTGGGTGAGGCCAGTTTTAAATTTCAAAACTTGAACATCTTTGTACCCATTCTTATTAATATTTTTCTCCTTTCCAGACAGTCATGATTTCTATAAATTTCCAGAATTTTTTTACTTCATTTCTTAATTCTTACAAAGGTGACTTACATGCATAATATTTTTGCTTCCTATAATTGATTATATATAACGATTTTCATTGTCATTTATTACATTGCTTCATGGTCATTATTGTTTATGCTACTTTATTTTTAAACTTTTTTATGTTGTTTGAACTCTTTTCCTTCTTTCTAATTACAGTACCCACTATTATTTTACATGTGTTTCTTGCTAGGTTTTATATACAGGAGAGAGTATAGAAAGGAATGCTTAGCACTTTAACTCTCCAATTTATCAGAATAAATAAAGAATAAAACTCTAAATGCTTTTTTTCTATTTAGATTTGCTCCTTGGCCCTCTGATATTAACCAATTAAAAACAAACCCCATCATTCAGGTTTGTCTTATAACATTTTCTATTTTAATTTCTAAAGAACAGAAAACCCCTGTAGGCAGTTTGCTTCTAATCCAATTCATAATATAACCTATTGGTACTGCTTTATAACTGTTAATCTCTACCTTTCATCATTTCTAGTTCTTCTTACAAAAGAATTGTCGAGATTTTCTCATACTTATCCTATATCTTTGAAAATCAATGACCTAATTGATTCCCAGTCAAATTTTGGATTAAATCTGAATTGTACACTGCTTTTTCAGGTCGTCTATCAATTGACTCCTTACCATGTTCAAAGCCTTGCTGCTTTCTTTATTCTCTATGCTTTTATTCTTTTTTCTTTTTTATCCTTGAAATGTTCTCTTTATCTTAACCATTTCTAGTGTACTGATTACTCAAAGACATGCTTGAAGATGCATTCTCTTGCAAAAAAAAAATTTTTTTTTAACTTTCTCCATTGACATTACTGTTCCTTGATTTTACTTTTCTGTTTGTTTCACATGTATTTGTCTTGTGTTCACAGCCACATTTTAAGCCCCTTCAGAGCAGATTATTTTAATTCTTTCTTCCCCACTGCACACATATCTAGTGTAATTAGTTGATTAAAGTCATCCTTTTGTCCTATTAAAAGCAGCAAAATATATTTGTTGTTGAGAAGGGAAGAGTGATTAGTTCATCTGCTTGCTGTGATACTAAGCACTCAGCATCTTTGATTTAACATTTGTCGTTCTTTCACCTGATTAAGTTTTGAGTGGATTTGTTTTATTTATTTCTCTCAATTCAAGAAATAAATGATAATGTCATTAATGATGAAGGTCCAGATAATAGCAATTAATATGTAACTATCAGAATTCCATTTTTTATATTTTCTGTTTTTTGGAGGAAGAAGCTGTAGAAAGTTGATAATTAAACTTAGAATTGTGACATCTTTCTATAAAATTATTTATGTCACATAGAATAGTAACATAACACCATTGCTGTCGAGTTGATTCCGACTCACAGCGACCCTATAGGACAGAGTAGAATTGCCGCATATGGTTTCCAAGGAGCACCTGGTGGACCCGAACTGCCAGCCTTTTGGATAGCAGCCGAATGCTTAACCACTGCGCCACCAGGGCTCCTTATGTCACATAGTGGCTGATACTTATTTTTTAAACAAAAATCTTAAAAATAATTTAGATTTGAAAATCTTGATTTGTGACTTAGGATACTACTTATTTTAATTACTGCTGGAGTGGGTTTCAAGGAATAAATATCTATCTTGTTTGTTGTACTTCTGGTGCTAATAGGGTACCTGCTATGGCAGCTGTAAGGAGCCCTGGTGGTGCATTGGTTAAAGTGCTCAACTGCTAACTGAAAGGTCTGTGGTTCAGATCCACCAGCTGCTCTGCAGAGGAGAGACCTGGCAATCTGCTTCTGTAAAGAGTATAGCCTAGGAAACCCTATGGGGCAGTTCTGCTCTGTCTTATAGGGTCGCTATGAGTCGGAATTGACTCAGTGGCCTACAGCAAAAACAATGCCTGCTGTATTGTAGGCATCCATTAGATATTTATTAAATGCACGAGTCCAGTTATTCTTTAGATCCATATTGTTAATGTTTATTGAACCCTTATAGCCTGTCAGCCATTTTCACATTCTTTATTTAATCTTCACAAGAACACTGAGGCGTAGGAATTATTATATTTACCTTTCAAATGATAGCAATTGTCCTAAATAGATTAAATGACTTGTTTAAGATACTCCAGCTAACAAGTGACAATATCAAGATTCAAATTCTTGTCTTAACTAGTAATCTTTTACACTATTTTAGAGTAATAACAAATCATATATTGACAAAGCATTTAAAGTTCTTATTTTTAAAGTTTCCCTATGTATTATATGTTTTATTTTACCTTTATATTTTTCTTTCAGAATCCACCAAACCCACCTGTATCACCAGGAAAGCCTGCAAATGATATCAGCAGTAATAGTAATGTACCCTACAGGTGAGAATTGTAAATGATACATTTGTCCAGTTTTAAAATAGCAACAAGGTTCAGATTTTAGTTTATAGAAAAACCATAGAATGTAATCCTATGTGTTTATGTGGAGATAAGTGTTAAGTGTACTGGATTAATTATATTTTCTTCTGCTTTGTTATAAGTTGTCAGCTATATTACTGTTGCTAATTATAAAGCTTTCTTTGGTCAATGCAGATTTCTTTAACCACTTGTAGTAAATAATATTCTCTCAGGTAATTCAGAGATGCTTTGATTGGGGGTGAGAAAGACTTCTGTCTGTAGATGTTAGGACCTACATTTGACCATCAAGTATAAGTACTGAGGACATTTGAATATAAGAGGAAAACTCTTCTCTAATGCTACAAAAAAACCATTGCCATTGAGTTGATTCCGACTCATAGTGACCCCGTAAGACAGAGTAGAACTGCCGCATAGAGTTTCCAAGGAGCGGCTGGTGGATTTGAACTGCCGACCTTTTGATTAACAGTTGTGCTCTTAACCACTGTGCCACCAGGGCTCCCTAATAGACCCTAGTATTAAGAAGGCCCTGGTAGCGCAATGGTTAAGTGTTCGGCTGCTAACCAAGAGGTCGGCAGTTCGAATCCATCAGCTGCTCCTTGGAAACCCTATGGGTCAGTTCTACTCCGTTCTGTAGGGTCGCTATAAGTTGGAATTGACTTGATGGCAGTGGGTATATTAAGAAGGCAGTGTGCCAGCTATGTCTAAGTGCATTCATTTGTAGTTTACTGCTGTAAAACACAAGTCTGTCTACCCTTTTCAATGGGCCGTTGCTTTCTCTATACATAAATTGGTATCCTCCATAATGGCATATCCATTGACAATTTATGTGAATATTTATTTCATAGAAACACAGGCACAGTGAGACAGATGCTGGAGTCCAAAAGAAATGTAAGCGAGAGTGCACTGCCATCCTTTCAAACCCCTGTGAATACAGGTAACATTCTCTTAACACCAAAATACCCCTTCTTAGGAATTGAAGGTTTTGGTTCTCTTTTTGTACATTCTTTTGAGTTTGAAATGACTAAAAAACTGGGCACATTGGTCCAGAATAGAGTACTGATTTCAAAATTTAAAAAAATGAGGATCACAGTTAATGTGTAAAAATCTAGCAAACCAAATCTCTTATGTCAAACATTTTGGTCTTCTGAAGCCTCTTTGCTCTTAAAAATTATTAAGAACTCTAAAGAGCTTTTGTTTATTTGAATTATATCAATCAATATTTACTATAGTAGAAATTAAAACAAAAGATTGCCATCGAGTTGATTCAGGCTCATGATAGCCCCCCATGTGTTGCAGAGTAGAACAGTGCTTCATAGGGTTTTTAAGGCTGTGACCTTTCAGAAGCACATCACCAGACCTTTCTTCCGAGGCACCTCTTGGTGGGTTTGATCTGCCAACCTTTTGGTTAGCAGTCAGGCACTTAACTGTGCTATCCACGGACTCCTAAGTAAAAATAACTCCTAGTAGAAATTAAAACTGATACTCTTTAAAAATATTTATTCATTTAAAAATACTACTAATAAGCCCATAGTGTGTAACACAAATAACATTTTTTTTTACAATCCAGGTTAGTCTCTCATTCAAAAATTTATACACAGTTAATGTGACCCAAATTGCTCTCCCTATACTGTGGCAGCACAGTCCTCCTTTCCACCCCTGATTTCCCATGTCCGTTCAGGAAGCTCGTGACTCTGCCTTCTCATCTCACCTCCAGACAGGAGCTGCCCATTTAGTCTCATGTATCTACTTGAGCTAAGAAGCACACTTTTCATGAGTATCATTTTATGGTCCATAGTCCAGTCTAATCTTTGTCTGAAGAATTGGCCTCGGGAATGGTTGTAGTTCTGGGTTGACAGATTCCAGGGGCCATGCTTTCTGGGGATCCTCCAGTCTCAGTCAGACCATTAAGTCTGGTCTTTTCACTAGAATTTGAGTTCTGCACCCTACTTTTCTCCTGTTCCATCAGGGACTCTCTGTTGTGTTCCCTGTCAGGGCGGTCACTGGTGGTAGTCAGGCACCATCTAGTTCTTCTGGTCTCAGGCTGATGCAGTCTCTGGTTTAATGGCCCTTTCTGTCTCTTGGGCTAATACTTTCCTTGTGTCTTTGGTGTTCTTCATTCTCCTTTACTCCAGGTGGGTTGGGACCAATTGATGCATCTTAGATGGCCGCTTACTAGCTTTTAAGACCCCAGATGCCACTTACCAAAGTAGGATGCAGAACATTTTCTTAACAAATTTTGTTATGCCAGTTGACCTAGATGTCCCCTGAAAGCATGGTCCCCCGACCCCTGCCCCTGCTACTCTGTCCCTTGAAGTGTTTGGTTGTATTGATATTATTAAATTTAATTAAAAAAAGTTGTACTGACTTGCCCTGTAGTGTGTGCTGTCCTTCCCTTCACCCAAGATAATTCTTGTCTACTATCTAGTTAGTGAATAACCCTCACCCTCCCTCCCCACCCTCATAACCATTAAAGAATGTTTTCTTCTGCATTTAAACCTTTTCCTGAGTCCTTATAATAGTGGCTTTATACAATATTTGTCCTTTTGTGACTGACCAAATGCACTCAGCATAATGCCTTCCAGATTCCTCCATGTTATAAGATGTTTCACAGATTCATCATTGTTCATTATCGTTGCGTAGTATTCCATTGTGTGGATATACCATAATTTGTTTAGCCATTCATCCATCTACAGGCACCTAGGTTGTTTCCATCTTTTTGCTGTCATAAACAGTGCTGCGGTGAACATGGGTATAACACAACATTTTTAATGAAAAATAGCTATCTATTCCAAAACAAAAAACCAGTGAAAAGAGTATTATTATTTTATATCTTTAAAAATCTCTTTAATGTCTTGCTTAAGACATTAAGACAGCTGGATTCTCATATCTACGTCTGCATTCAGTATGTTGTTTTGGTTGAAGTATTTGAAGGAAATTCAGCCTCACACTGAATATATAGTTGGAAAATGGAGGAATGTTTTACTAGCCCTTTTAGATAATTGTGAATATTCTTTGAAACTGACAAGTGTATTTTATTACAAGTTAGTTGCAAAGTTGAATCTGAAACCATACTGATAAACTTTTCTAATTCAGTTACATTAAAATCCATTTATCCATCATGCACTTTGGATGGATCTGTTACTAATTCATTGATCATTTGGAAAATACTAGTTCACTGAATTATGCAAGTCTTTCACATGTTGCCACATTTCGTTAATAAATATAAAAACAAATCACATTTGTTAATCTGATCATCAGTTCTCGTTAGAAAAGTCTTTTCAAATTTGGGAAGTTATCACTGTCACAGTGGCAAATACAAAGTTTCCCCAAAATTCTACTTTGTTTTAAAGCTCAAATTTAATGTTGCCAGTAAATACTGTTGGTTGTTTTCTTTGAAGTTACTGCCTTACATGATTTCTTTTCAAGAAAAGATCTGCCATATACCCAAACATGAGTAACCACAGTAAGTTTGTAAGTTGTTCTTTCAAATAAAATGGCATTCCATGAAAAAGGCTGCTGGTTCAGTTTACTACTCAAACATTGCACAAGCTTCTTTCCTTGAGCCGGCCATCCTACTTAGGCATGCAGCTGTAGTGCATGTATACTTCCTGTTTCTTCACACAAAATGTTAAGATTTGTCTCAAGGGTTGAGATTTAATGTAATTAATAGTTTTTATTACTCATCAAAGGCATTCTTTCTGTTTATTTGCTTAAGATGCTGCATGCTTTGCTTGTTTTTTACGGTGGATATATGATGGTAACGAATACAGTTACAGTTTGGTACCACTACCTTGATTTTTCTACTAAGGTACCAGAATTTTACTCACCACTGTTTTTATTCTATCGGCGCAAATGTCCACACAGTGAAAAAGTCAAATAATTTATTGTTATTGTTACGAAAATAGTTTTGACACTGAAGACTCCCTGAAAGGGTCTCAGGAACCCCCAGATATCCCCCTGGACTACACTTTGAGAGGTGCTGCTCTTGTGCGCTTTTAATTTTTGAATGACAAGAAACCAAATGAGAGAGAAACTTGGTCATCTATTATAAACCTGGTCAAATGAAGTAAATACAAGTAGTTGAAGCAAAATCACCATAAAGCTGCAGTGACCAGCATTTTGCTTTTCTCTGCTCTGTTTGTATGCTCCCTCACTGCTTAATTCATTATCCATCTTCACTAAGTGCTTTTTTCCCTATCATACAGTGTCAGTAGAGGGAGCCTTTCCTTACTAGTTTATCTCCCAGGGAGTTCTATCACACTTGATCCACAGATAAACGTTTTACACAGTCCTAATGATAAAATATAATGGCCAGGTTTATCTGTCACTCATTAATGGTGAGACCTTTTCTGTAGATTTACTGTTTGGGTTTATATACTGTAGGTGTTCTGCAAAGACAAGTAAGAAGCAAACCCATTGCCGTCGAGTTGATTCCGATTCATAGTGACAGTATAGGACAGAGTAGAACTGCCCCATAAGGTTTCTAGGGAGTGGCTGGTGGATTCGAATTGCTGACCTTTCAGTTTGCAGCCAAGCTCTTAGGGTAGTTTCAATTATATATATATATACACACACATATACATGTACACACACACACATTATTTATTAGTTTTTTTTGTGTGTGTTTTTAAGTTTTTCCAGTTAGTTGCTCTGAAGTGAATTTATAGTAATTTTCAGAGATTGTTTTCCTGGTGAGACAGCAGTCACCCGTATTAATCATAAATCATGTGCTGTTTCCATATTGTACCAAACACACAGCAAAAATGCTTCTAAGAATTCTGAGAATTTCTAGAATTTGAATCTGTACATAATTTCATTATCAGAGATTTTATTGTATCTAATGTAATGTATTAAATTTGTATGTGCTGTATTTTCCTAGCTGATACATGAAACTAGGCATTTAAACTGAGACTTTTCTTTTCTTTCTATAGTATCTTCAACCAGTCTTATCACTCCTCCAACAGTTGTCAGTAGTCAACCTAAACTGCAGACTCCAGCAACCTCGGGTTCTCTGACAGCAACATCAGTTCTTCCTGCACCCAACACAGCTACAGTAGTTGCTACTACTCAGGTGCCTAGTGGAAATCCCCAACCTACAATCTCTTTACAGCCTTTGCCAGTGATTTTGCATGTGCCTGTTGCTGTATCCTCCCAGCCTCAGCTTCTGCAGAGCCATCCAGG
Organism: Trichechus manatus latirostris; assembly: GCF_000243295.1. NCBI lineage: Eukaryota > Metazoa > Chordata > Mammalia > Sirenia > Trichechidae > Trichechus > Trichechus manatus. Next base: position 3,339,636 of record NW_004444120.1, read on the forward strand.
GACTTTAGTGACCAATCAACCTTCTGGCAACGTTGAATTTATTTCTGTGCAAAGCCCACCTACAGTGAGTGGTCTGACCAAAAATCCAGTATCTTTGCCATCTTTGCCAAACCCCACTAAACCAAACAACGTTCCTTCTGTGCCCAGTCCTAGTATTCAAAGGAACTCTCCTGCTGGTGCCGCACCATTAGGAACAACACTTGCTGTACAGGCTGTTCCAACAGCACACTCTATTGTACAAGCCACAAGGACTTCTTTACCCACAGTAGGCCCATCAGGACTCTATAGTCCATCAAATAATCGAGGTCCTATACAGATGAAAATTCCAATTTCTGCTTTTAGTACTTCATCTCCTGCAGAACAGAGCAGCACTGCCACCCCAAGAGTTGGTAAGTCAGTATATCTGTTTAATAATAGAAACGTAAGCATGTAAATGCCTTTAGGTGATTGAACTTTCTTCAGGGGTTGGGGGGGTCATGGCTAGTGTTGTTTGAAGAGCAGAGTAAATAGAATTTCCTTGGTTATGTTTAGTTATTCTTCAGATACCTAACAGAAATTATAATGTTTAAATGAGATGGGGGAAGTGTATTCTGAGTGAGAGGTTAGGATTTGTATTTTATCTTTTAGTAGTTTTCCTAATTTGGGTGAATTTTTAATTTATGCTTTATACCAAGCATTATGAATTACTTTAAAAATGCTTTTCCAGGAATATGAATAGAACAATTATTTTTTAAAGTATCTAATTGACGTAGTTTATTCTTGTAAGAGAAAAATGCAACTCTTTGTACATTCATCATTCACATCTTCCAAATTTGAATAGTTTAAAAATAGATTTCTCCCCCTCATTTACTACAGAATGATTGCTGCTTCTGTTATTTATTTCGCCTTATGATATATTATACGATTATGTTGATATTTACTTAGAAGTATTACCAAAAGGAGAACTTGATTTTACCTGTATTTAAACTCTGTAAAACTCTGCCGTATCTTCCTTCATCCTGAAAGCATACATTTTGTATACATTCCTTAACTTGGTTCTTCTTCTTTTCTAATTTCACATTTAATCTTAACTATTTTTGGAAAGACAGATAAGAATGGGTAGGCATCATGTGTAACTGTATTATCTGTCTCACTGAGATAGTGACTGTGAAATTTAAGAAACAGATTCTAAAGTACAAAATTACTTTTATAAGTGAGAAATTCAAACTTTCCTTTTTATTTGTCGTATAACGATTAGTACTGTACTTAGCCTCTAAATGTGTCCTCTTACATAAAATTCTCATGGTATTTCACAGTTGTTGAGGGACTCAGTGAGCTGCAGATCCAAATTAATATTGGGCAGAAGCTGAATATCACCCTCATACAATGAACATCTGAGATATATGAGTCTGACATTTTATCTAAAAATACAATTATTAATATTAGTATATATAGCTTAAATGTTTGGTATAGTGCAGGAACAATATTTCTTAACATTGTGTGCCACTACATTATTTCTTAGACATTATTATTCATGTTTGAAGTGCTAAAAGAAATGCTTACTTTTAACTGAGATTAGTGGACAAGCAAGATTCTTTGTGGTACTTCCTTTCTCTCTGATTCTTTTTTTTTTAACTTACTACTCATATTCCCAGATGAGATATATTCCCTGTTATAGAACTTTTCTTGAAAGACTATGGCTTGCAAAGAAGTAAATTACTTAGGGTTTTTTTGTTTGTTTAATTTTATGGATGCTAGTACCATAATTAATATCAGAATTATAATTTCATTATTGTGTTCTCCTAAGATTTTTATGAACATTTGATAGCTCAAAAAGAGTATGATCTTCCCAGTGTTATCTAGCTGATGTACTTTTTTAATTAGTCATAATAAGTGTCAGTCTGTTTTCAAGTTCATTTTATTATTTGAATGTTCTTAATTGTTTTTATATGTCAATTTAATATTTTTTACAATCATTATTATTTAGTATGACATTTTACTTTTTGTGATAGTATACATTTATATGGAAACTTACAAAATTTTGTATTTTAACATATTTATTTAACTTGTGTATATGTATGTATACATAGATTTATTAAGGAAAGTTTGCTGACCTTATTCCATTAAGAATACTTACCTACATTTACCACATTGGAAAGTGAATTATTAAATATTAACAATAAATTTTAATGACAAGCTTTGTGTGTTTTTAATGTTGATTAGAATGAGATCCTGTGAGATCATACGTACTTTGATCATGCATAATTTTAGAGGTACCAGAAATGTGGTTAACATAGGCATTTGTCTGTTTGGGCTTCCCCAAACCTGAGCGGAAGCCAAATAGCCAAATTTGGCTGCATATGAAGGTTAAAGCCAAACTTCAGTGTATCCCTCATGTGATAAATTAATTAGGCCATGAAATTAAAACTCATGTAGGTGTTATTTACTTAATGAAAATATATGCTGTGTAACTAGACTGTATGCATTTGTATGTATTTTATTATAATTCACTGTATCCTTAGAGATTGTTAGTATTTTCTGATGATAGTAAAGTAAAAATCTCCTAGAAGTAGCTTAGAAATTTAGGGCTCAAATTATAGCTAATTGCATTTATTCATCAAATATTGAGTGTGTGTATTTTTCTAAGGTCCTACAGACACACAGAGCTATATCAAATAGTCCCTGTTCTCACTGAGCTTAGAATCACATAGGGAACTTGGCCATTAAATAAGTAACTATAAATGTGATGAGTGTTAAGATAATGCTTGTTGTTGTGAGAGGATATGGGAGGTGTGGGAAGGTTTGAGAAAATGAATGAAAAGATGAGGGAAATAAAACCAAACCAAAACCAAACATGTTACCTTCGAGTCAGTTCTGACTCATGGCAACCTCATGTGTTACAGAGTAGGGTTTTCTTGCCTGTAATCTTTACAGAAGCAGATCGCCAGGCCTTTCGTCTGTGGCACCACTGGGTGGGTTTGAACCGCCAACCTTTAGGTTAGTAGACGAGTGCAAACTGCTTGCACCACCCAGGGACCTGTGGGGGAATAAGGGAGGTATTAAAGGTACTTTGTAGGGGGTGACATACACGAGCACTGGCTGCAGTGTGGAGAGTTGTTTTGGAGAGGATTAGAATGGAGGTCAGGAGATCAATTAGGAGACTCTTGTAGTCATCTAGATTAGAGATGGTAGTGTGTAAAAGACTTGAAAGTTATTCAGTAGGTACAATTGACAGTAGTTGGTAATTTATTGATAAAAGATTAGGTGGATAAGGGAGATGGAGAAATTAAAGATGACTCAGATTTCTAAGACCTTGTTAAATGCTGTGCCATTTACTAAGATTGACATTAAAGGAAGAACAGATTTTGGAGGAGAGTTATATATAGTTAATGTCCAATGTCCCCTCTCAGATTTTACTAAACATCTTTTATTCCAAAGGTATAAAAATACTGTAGTTTAAAAAAAAACAAACAAAACTATTGCTCCATCAACCATAGTTTCCTTTGAATTTCTTCAAGGGCAGAATTAAACTAGTGAAGAATTTGCCCTCTATTTGTGTTCATACAATAATTATCCAGCCCTATTAAGGGACACTGTCAGTTGGCATTCCTGTAATATCATCAGTGTATCTTAATACTGCAGCATGTAGGATCAGTAACCTAGAATTAGTTTTATATTACGTATGTAGTCTTTTTAAGACTTCATAGTCCAAAACATGCTAATTCTTAATAAATGAAGTAATTTTAAGATGATTTTTTAAAAGTAAATAATATATTAATATATTTTTCCTACAAAGATAGTCACGGTAATTCAGAAGGGTAGGTCGAAATTGTAAGGGCCTCATTTTTTACTTCCTTATCCTGGGATAACATCTATTAATAGATAGATATTTATCCTAGTTTTTTTTTTAAGTACAGATTTGTATATGTACATGTGAAAATACATAGTTTTATTTCTTTTTTTTAACTAATAGTTTACATGTATTCTGAAGATTTGCAAATGAAAGATGTGCCATGTCTTGACAAAGAAGGTGTTATTCCCAGAAAGCAACATTAGAAAACCTGATTAACTTAATTCACCACATTACCGAAGATAAAAAGCTTAACTGATCACCTCAATAGATGCCAAAAACATTTGATAAAATTTAATACCTTCTCCTTTCTTTACTCAGTTAGAAACTGGGATTAAACATACTTAGTTTATTTTTTATGCTATTTTGGAAGTAGCTTTCCCTATAAAATTAATACAAGTTAATTCAAAAATGAGTTAAGAAAAGTCATCTGTGGGTGAAAGACCCAGATTATGTGTATTTTCTTTGAATCACTGTGTACATTTCTACTGTTTTCAACTAGTTTCTTTACTGAATTTATTGCAAACATTTTTGCCCTGTCATTAATTTTTCTTCTCCAAAAGGGTACATAGTATGGAGGAATTATATTTTAACCATTCCCTTATGTGAGAACATTCAAGTTTTCTACATCTTAAATTATTTCCCTGAGCTATTCCTTAGGATAGAATTAGAATTGCTGCATCAATGGATATGTGAAGTTTTTAAAAATCTGTTATAAATTTGCCCTTCTGAGAGATTCTTCAGCAGTGATCTGTGAGAGTATTTATATGTTACATGTTGACAGACAAACATAGTTGTAGAAGATGAAATGAATTATTGTATATAAAGCAACCTAACTTTTTACATTCTGTGTTTTTAAAAATGGCTCTAATTTTTTTTTTTTTGACCCCTCAGAAAACCAGACAAACAAAACCACAGATAATTCTGTTAATAAGAAAGCAGCTGATAGTACATCACAGGTAAGATTTTTCCTTCTACTTCAAGGTAAAATTCTAATTACAGTCCATAGGATTTCCATCAGTATTCTTTTGTATGATGAAAAATATTCTAAATCTGTTTTTTACAGCTGTCCAAATGTTTTCTAAGAATTTCTTTGTAACATTTGCCAAGAATTGAGTTTCTTTGCTTAACAGTTCTTTTATAATTTATTATATTAACTAACTGCTTGGATTATACAGTTGAAATGTCCTTCACCTTCATGTAGTGTAAAGATTCAGTTTCTATGGAAGCTTATGGGACAGTGAGTTTATCGTAGTGGTGGTAGAGTAATTTGAAAAAGGGTAGTGAGAATGGGTATATAACTCGAAGAATGTAATCAGCGTAACTGAATTGTACCTGTAGAAATTGTTGAATTGGTGTATATTTTCACCAGAAAAACCCAAAAAAATGATTCAGTCTCTCTAAAGAAAGCATATGAAGTTCTCCTTGAAGCCCATCTTTTTTTAGACAGTCTCACTGGCTTACCACCCCCACACACCATTTTATTTTTCTTTAGAGCTGATCAGAAATATCATTTAGGGAAGAAGGTCTTGGTCTTTCTGATAGTTTATTAGCACTTTGCTAGTCTTGGTACTTTCTCATGTTAAATCTTTAAACCACCTAGTAGTGGAATAGCTACTTCTTTCATATATTAACATTGTTCTTCCTCGTTCTACTCTCTTGCTTTGTTGTTGTGTTCTTTGTTACCGTCAAGTCTTTTCTGACTCCTATCGCTGTAATAAATTTAGAGTGAAGTAATTAGGGTGTTGGTAGTTTTGTTTTCTTCCCTTCCTCTTTAAGAAGCTCCTGTATTATCCCTGGAAAAACAAAAAGTATTGAGTATGTCAGAAACAGGAATAAATGACATGAATTTTAAAACATTGGGGCATAATGATCTTTAATTATGACTGTTTTCCTTTAAGATAAATTTTGACCAGTGCTAGATATATACCATGGTTTACAAATCAAATTAAAGGTATTGAAAAAAAAATATTTCTTACAGATCTTAGCAGTATTTGTATGTAATATTAAAGGTCAAAGTTGTGATTTTTCCAAGAATGTCTTGTGGACTCTATGTTTTCAATTAAAATTATATGAAGTACTTTCTGGAAGTCTGTGATACGAGAAATGTTGTGAATTCAATGATTTTCAAGGGACACTTGTAGGAAGTCTAGGTGTACTTTATAAGTAAACCTAAAACTAAACAAAGAATTGACATCTTTAATTTCCTCAGTGAATTTTTTGGACAGGTTAAGTAACACTTGAAAAACAAGAAAATGATGTTGTTGTAATGGCTCAATTTCAGCGTTTTGTAAATTGCTTCTAGGGCTGTGCTAATATGGTAGTAGTTACATTTGGCTATTTAAATGTAAATTCAGCTATGGTTATGAATTTGTCAATTTCTCTTAATTTTGTGTTGGCTTTGCTTCATATGTTTTGATGCTCTACTATTAGGTGCATATTTATGTATAATTGTTATCTCTTCTTGATATATTGACCGTTTTATCATTATAAAGGAGTCCCTGGGTGTCACAAACTACTAATTGAAAGATTGGCAGTTCGAATTCACCCAGAGGCACCTCAGAAGACAGGCCTGGTGATCTGCTTCGGAAAGATCACAGCCTTGAAAACCCTGTGGAGCAGTTCTGCTCTGCACGGAGAGTTCACCTGGAGTCTGAGTCAACCCGACGGCAACTAACAACGACAGCAGTCACTGTAAAGCCTCCCTCTGCCCTTTGTCCGATATTAGCACAGCCACAGCAGCTTTTTATGCTTAATGTTTGCGTGTTACATCTTTGTTGTTTGTGACTTTGTATTTAAAATGTGTATCTTGGAGACAAATTATAGTTATTTTCTAATTTCTTACTTTGTTGTCCCATATTACAGTCCCTACATTATGGTAGGAATAGTCTATTTATAGTTAATGTAATTATTGATATGGTTGTATTTAGGTACTTAGGTCTGCTATTTTACCATTTTTTATTTGTCTCATATGTTTCTTTTTCCTTTGTACCTTCTTTCCTGCTTCATGTTGTGTCAGTTTTTTAAAAGCGTTCTATTTTATTCCTCTGTTGGCTTTCTAATTATATGTGGTTCATTTTTTTAAATCAGTTCTTCTAGGGTTTACAGTTTGAGTTCAAATCTTAAAGTTATACCAATATAACCCAAACCAAACCCATTACTTTCGAGTCGATTCCAACTGTTAGTGACCCTGTAGGACAGAGTAAAACTGCCGCATAGGGTTTCCAAGGCTGTAATCTTTACGGAAGCGGACTGCCACATCTTTTTCTGGTGGAGTGACTTCGAACCACTTACCTTTCGGTTAGCAGCCATGCGTTTTAACCACGGTGCCACCAACCAGCCAAACTCACTGCTGTCGAGGCGATTCTGACTCATAGCAACCCTGTAGATAGGGTAGAACTGCCCCATAGGGTTTCTGAGGCTATAAATCTGGAGGAGAGCAGACTGCCACATCTTTCTCCTGTGGAGCGGCTGGTGGGCTCAAACTGGCAACTTTTTGGTTAGCAGCTGAGCTCTTTAACCACTGTGCCACCAGGGCTCCTTTA
>NW_004444120.1:3347109-3348177 GCF_000243295.1 Trichechus manatus latirostris
TTTTTTTTTTAACCATATTTGGGAAGGTTTTGGTCATTATTTCTTGAAATAATTTTTTCCACCTCTTTATCTCCTCTCATTTAGAGTTTCCAAATACACGCATGTTGTACTGTTTCTTGCTGTTGCTCAGGTCTCTTAGGCTTTCATTAGTTTTTTTTCTGTTCATTAGACTGGGAAATTCCTGTTGATCTAGATTCAATTTCCCTATCTTTTTTTTTTTTTTTTTCCTGCCACCTGCAATCTATTCTTGAGCCTACCTAGGTAATTTTTTACTTTACTAATCAAACTTTTCAGCTCTAAAGTTTCTGTTTTTGTTTTTCAATTTCTGGTTCTTTTTTAATAGTTCCTATTTGTTCATTCATTAATGTTATATTTTCCTTTAATTTTTTTGAACGTAATTTAAATAGTTACTTGGAAGTCTTTGCTAGATGCAACATCTGGATCCACTCAGAGACAGTTGCTAAGCTGGGCCCCACTTGCCTGACCTTTTGCATGTTTCTCTAGTAATTTTTCATTGAAACCTAAACCTTGTGGGTAATATGTTATAGTGAGTGGATTCTGTTATGCTTTTGAAGACTGTTGGGAATTTTTAGTTTTTCATTTTACAGATTTGTGGTGTTGGGGACTTTCAGTTATGGCTTAGACGTTTGTGGTGTTTGTAAAGAAGTCATTATCTGTGAAATCATCATGGAATGATTTAAAATTGTAAGATTTAGAATTGCATCATTATATTGGGATTGGGCCTGAGTTTTATAAAGTCAAGGAATTATTTAATTTTGCAAAAGTTGAGTTTTACAGATGAAAACCTTAATCTGTTGGAGTTGATCTCAGGGTATCATAGAATGAATTATTAGCCAAAAAAAGCCTGTTGCCGTCAAGTAAATTCTGACTCATAGTAACCCTATAGTACAGAGTAGGTTTCCAAGGCTGTACTCTTTATAGAAGCAGACTGCCATATCTTCCTCCCATGAAGCAACGGGTGGATTCAAACTGCCAGCCTTGCAGTTAGGAGCTGCGGGCTTAACCTCTGCGCCACCAGGGCTCCTTAGAATAAATAATAGTTACCAT
>NW_004444120.1:3348705-3349655 GCF_000243295.1 Trichechus manatus latirostris
CATGGAGTGTGTGTTAGAGGACAACTCTAAGGGTTGGCTTTTGTTCTTCTAGACCAAGGATTCGAGGAGCAGTAGAAGGAGGAGACAGTTAAATAGTTTGGAAATTTATGCACACATTCTAAATGGGGCGGGGGAGGATTATTGCTTTCTGAGAAAACAGTGATGAGACTGAATTATATTATCCTTGCATGGAAAATGTTTAACTCATGAATATCCTGGGGCGTTTATTTGAACAAACTCTTGTTTCTTCAGGTAAAAGCCATTTATGGGTCCAGATTGAACCAGGCTATTCAATATCCTTGTATCTCCTCCGTTATTTCATTTTCTCTTTATATCTGCCAGTTTCCTTTGCAAATTGCAAGAGTTTTGTTTTTCAGACTGGGAGAGCCACAGCCAGTGATTCCGGCGGTGTCATTGATCTCACAATGGATGATGAAGAGAGTGCAACTTCACAAGGTACTAAAATAGTAATTGTACTAAAGAATGCTTCGATACTGGTTTTGTTTTTTTCTCTTAATACAGTATAATATTTTATGAAGACAAATCTCTGTAGCATTATGCTGGGTGTATTTGTATCCCTTTTGGAATTAAATAATGCATGCTGGCAGTGTTTCGTTCTGTTGTACATAGGGTCGTTATGAGTCAGGGCTGTCTCGACGGCACCTAACAACAATTATTATTACCTTAAAACATTAAATTTAAAAAATAACCTAACGGTTTAAAAAATCATATTTAGCAAAGAAGATAGTTCAGTTGGTTTCAGAAAAACAAATTAAGTAGCTTTACAATTAAATATATCACAGTGAAGTCAATTTTGTATGAAACTGAAGTAAAATGGGGAGATTTATGTCCTTATCTGTCAGGATTGAACTCATACCAATATGATTATTCTTAAAAAGTTTCAAATTATCTACATTGCTTTCACAGTTGTTTTATGGACAGGCTCTCTC
>NW_004444120.1:3350468-3352475 GCF_000243295.1 Trichechus manatus latirostris
TCCCTCTGCCCTTTGTCCGATATTAGCACAGCCACAGCAGCTTTTTATGCTTAATGTTTGCGTGTTACATCTTTGTTGTTTGTGACTTTGTATTTAAAATGTGTATCTTGGAGACAAATTATAGTTATTTTCTAATTTCTTACTTTGTTGTCCCATATTACAGTCCCTACATTATGGTAGGAATAGTCTATTTATAGTTAATGTAATTATTGATATGGTTGTATTTAGGTACTTAGGTCTGCTATTTTACCATTTTTTATTTGTCTCATATGTTTCTTTTTCCTTTGTACCTTCTTTCCTGCTTCATGTTGTGTCAGTTTTTTAAAAGCGTTCTATTTTATTCCTCTGTTGGCTTTCTAATTATATGTGGTTCATTTTTTTAAATCAGTTCTTCTAGGGTTTACAGTTTGAGTTCAAATCTTAAAGTTATACCAATATAACCCAAACCAAACCCATTACTTTCGAGTCGATTCCAACTGTTAGTGACCCTGTAGGACAGAGTAAAACTGCCGCATAGGGTTTCCAAGGCTGTAATCTTTACGGAAGCGGACTGCCACATCTTTTTCTGGTGGAGTGACTTCGAACCACTTACCTTTCGGTTAGCAGCCATGCGTTTTAACCACGGTGCCACCAACCAGCCAAACTCACTGCTGTCGAGGCGATTCTGACTCATAGCAACCCTGTAGATAGGGTAGAACTGCCCCATAGGGTTTCTGAGGCTATAAATCTGGAGGAGAGCAGACTGCCACATCTTTCTCCTGTGGAGCGGCTGGTGGGCTCAAACTGGCAACTTTTTGGTTAGCAGCTGAGCTCTTTAACCACTGTGCCACCAGGGCTCCTTTACCGCAATATACTTAGAGTTAATATTTAACTACTTAGATAAGTTACAGGATTCTTACAACTGCATATTCACATTTACTCCCTTAATGCCATTGTTTTTCTTACATGTTTCTGTGGCGAAATGAGTTCCTTCATGTGGCCTTTTGCCTTGAGTCTGTGAAAAAAAAAAAGAAACAGCTTCAGAGATTTTCTCCTAAGCCCTGAGGAGTTGTTACAGTTGCCCTAGTTCTTTGGAGAAGCTTCTTACTTTTGCCCAGGGAAGAAGCCAGTCCCTACCAAGCAGAAAATGTCAGTTATTATGCGAATAGATGGAGCCACTTGCCATCTAGTGAGGGGATTGGTCAGTTTAGTCCAGCAAGGGAATTGGTCAGCTATTACGCAAATAGTGGCTTGAAAACCTACCCAGTGGTATTGAGCCAACCACATAGATATGCTCACAGGCAAGGAGAGAAGAAAGAAAGAAAAAGCAGAAAGAGCTGAGCGTCTTCTGGCAGAAGACTTGCCAGTGGAGCTAGAAGTGCTATAATACAGCTTAAGGGTTGTAACACTGAAGACGGTTAGAGGCCAGAAGGAGAGAGCCCAGTGGTGTGCACAGCTGAGACGGGGCGTGCACAGCTGAGAGGAGCTGTACATGGCTGTGAGGGGGCATGCATGGTCGTGAGGGGGACAAGAGGAGAGCTGAGAAGAGGCCTGTCCTGAGGGGGTATGCACAGCCGAGAGTTGGGTGTGTATGGCTGAGAGAGCTGTCGTACACTGAAGAAGGGAGGGATATGCTTTCCGCTTTGGGGAGGCCTTCTATACCTTGTATGCGTGCTTCCTGATGCTGATACTGAGTTGTAGCCTGTTACTTCCCTAGTAAACCATGTTCATGAGTTCTGTGAGACTTTGCGCAAGTTACCTAACCCAACAGAGAGAGAAGAGACTTGAGGGGAGGGAGAATGGTTAACGTCAAATGATAGAGTGGTACAGCAGCTTGGAGAAGCTGGAAATCTGGGACATTTTTAACCTCCGCCTCATAGGAAGCAGCTTTGTGCTGATTCTTACTATTGAAATAATACCTTTACGTATATTCTTGTTTTCATGTATATTGTGCCCTTGTTTTCATGTAGATTTCACTCCATATTATATACATGCTGTAAATCCATACATACATTGTTTTTATCTTTT
>NW_004444120.1:3352575-3371683 GCF_000243295.1 Trichechus manatus latirostris
TGATGCTCCCTTTCTAGCATCGCTGCCTCACGTGGTCTCTTTCCATTGCTCCACCTTTAGTTAGATGTATCTTAAATTCTCCTATTCTTAAGTGCATTGCTCTCCAGTAGTATCCAATTAAAAGTATCAGTTGCTAAAGTCTTAAAATTCATTTCCATTTTAGTAAGAAATTTTATAAGACTGAAAAATCAACAGAGGAAAAAAAGAATCAGTGGAGCTCTTTTTGGATAGAAGTGCTTTTAGCTTATATCCTTTATATTGGTGTACAGTGGTTTCCTAGTTTTAAGAGCTTTGTCTGAGATACAAACATTTATTTCCTGGGGTATTGGAGACATTTTTTGAGGTTACACATTCTGTGTGTATCTTATTTTAAAGAATGAATAATGAGAATAAGCAGCCATCTTGTGTTATCAGACAAAAGACCCTAAACAACAGTTGGGTATTTGGAATTCAAGATCACCAATGAAAAACTCATTAGTTTATAGGTGTATGCCTAGGAGAATGTCCTGTTACATCTAATTAAATATACAGATACATAGTCATGTAGGCAATGAAATTATTCTAGTTGACACGATACTGTATTGAATCCAGAGGTAGGATTTATCTATAAGAAATAAAATATAAAACTGAATTTTAGTAAATGTGAGTTAAGATTCTATGATATGACCAACAACAAATTATTTAAGCTCCCTGACTCAGTTTTCAAATTGACAAAAATATACATGACAGAAAGGAATTGTTCTCTTAAGAGGTAAATGTGATACCCGAGTGGCAAGCAGAAGTAAAATTCACCCTAAAGGAAAAACCTCTATTTCCGATTTCTTTTTCTTTCAATTATTATAATGTCTCATTTTTAATTAACAGACCCTAAAAAACCAAATCACACTCCTGTATCAACGATTGGTTCTTCTCAGCCTGTGACTCGGCCGTTGCAACCCATTCAGCCAGCACCCCCTCTTCAGCAATCTGGGGTGCCAACGAGTGGACCATCTCAGACAACGATACACTTACTACCTACAGGTAAATTTACCAAACCGGTGAACTGAAACTTTAGTTTTGACTACAGAGAAACATGATTGGAATTGAATGGAAAGGTTATCAGAGAATTAAGCATAATTCTCATTTTTTTTTTTTAAATTGTACTTTAGATGAGGGTTTACAGAGCAAATTAGTTTCTCATTAAACAATTAATACACATATTGTTTTGTGACATTGGTTGCCAACCGCACGACATGTCAATACTCTCCCCTCCTCAACCTTGGGTTCCCTATTTCCATTTTTCCAGCATTCCTGTCCCCTCCTCCCTTCTTGTCCTTGCCACTGGGCTGGTGTGCCAATTTAGTCTCATATACATGGTGGAGCTACATGTATTATTGTTTGTTTTATGGGCCTATCTGATCTTTGGCTAAAGGGTAAACCTCAGGAATGACTTTAGTATGAATTAAAAAGATGTCCAGGAGCCACACCTTTGGGGTTTCTCCAGTCTCTTTCAGACCAGTAAGTCTGGTTTTTTTTGTGAGTTTGAATTTTGTTCTACATTTTTCTCCAGCTCTGTCTGGGACCCTCTATTGTGATCCTTGTCAGAGCAGTCAGTAGTGGTAGCCAGGTACCATCTAGTTGTGCTGGACTCAGCCTGGTGGAGACTGTGGTAGTTGTGGTCCATGAGTCCTTTGGATTAATCTTCCCTTGTGCCTTTAGTTTTCTTTATTCTCTCTTGCTCCAGACAGGGTGAGACCAGTGGAGTATCTTAGGTGGCCACTTACAAGCTTTTAAGACCCCAGATGCTACTCATCAAAGTATGATGCAGAACATTTTCTTTATAAATTGTTATGCCAGTTGACCGAAATGTCCCCCGATCTCATTGTTATTTTGAAGACAGTGTACATCTTTTGAATGGAGTATAACTCAACTGACCCTCTTAAGTAGCTGCGTTGGTAGAAAGAAATATTAGAAAGAAAACTTAAAGCTATATATGTCTGTGTCATCTGCCACTGTAACCTGAGAAAATAAATGTAGTTTCTTTAGAAAGGGTGAGTATAAAGATTAGGTCTGAGTATATCAAGGAAGTGACTAATCAAACAAGGATTTTTAAATGAGTTCTAACTTCAACTAGTTTTAACTGGCTTAACACTACCATGAATATGGTATATGCCAATATTTTACTTGCCTACTGCTCAAGAAGGTATAAATCAGAGATTTTGAGGATGTATTCTATATCCTGTTTGCTGTTTTTAAGCCAGTCAAGACAATTCGTCTTCTTGGTAAAGCAGTTTATTGCTTAAAGATTTTACCTACAGACTACTTTTATAAGCACTCTTCTCAATAAGGAAAATGTTGAGTTCTCGTGGGATTTTATGCAGTGAAATCTTTCTTGAGAACACCAAAGTAATTTGTAGAAATAAGGATATTTTCTGTAGTGATTTACCAAATGATTTATTAATGTAAGTTTAGTAATTGTGTGGAGTTGTTGGATTTCAGAATTCTAGATGCTTACCCAGAATTTTCTATCAGTTAAATTACATTTCACTACATTGGCATTGAGAGTCAAAAGAATGGTGCTTATATGGCTTTATTTCTAGTGTAGAGGTTTTATGTAGATTCATGTATTTAAATGCTATTGTTCTATCTAAATGGCAATTACTAAGTTCAACTGTAAAAAACAAAAACAAAAAAATTAGCTGCCGTCCATTTGATTTCTGCTCATGGCAACCCCATGTGCTTCCATAGAATTGTGTTCTGTAAGATTTTCAATGGCTGAGATCTTTCAGAAGTAGATCTCCAGACCTTTCTTCTGAGGTGCCTCTGGGTTGATTCTAACTGCCAACCTTTGGCTAGTAGCTGAGTGCTTAAAACTGTTTGCACCACCCATGGACTCTCGTTCAACCGTCGGAGCTGCGTTACCTGTGTCTCTTTCCATTTATACAAAGTTACGACAGTCATCTAATTTAGATTTTTAGAATGAAATGTCATTATATAATCCCATGTGCAGCATATATACTGGAATAAGGAGTAAGGGAATTAAGAAATAAGTGTTCCTTCCTCCCTGTATAACTCCTCCTTTCTGAAGGCTCACATTGAAAGCTAGGATGTGTAAAGACTGGGGAGTCTACAGTAAAGAAACTTTTTTATGTTTGTTATATCCAGCTTTTCCTCCTAATTTAATTAGAGAACCCACTTTTCATATGAAAGTAAATCTATTGTTCTTATTATATAGTTAATGCATAATCATTTGTAAAATACGATTCCAGTGTAGAGAGTTATAAACAAAAGGTATTAACTCTTAAAATCATCATTATTGTGGTTGCGTGCTGCCGGTGAACATTCACGACTCCTTATTTGACAAATATCTATTAATACTACTCAAGGCATGAATTGAATGTTTAGTGTTTTGAATAAGAGATGGGCTAGATCACCTGAAAAAAATGTGAATTATAATAGCCGGCTGGTTTCTTGAACTATGGTAATACAGAGTTACTCTTTTGGATTTATACCTCCTGATAGAAGACCCAGAGGAGCCCATAATTCCACTCTGCTGAGAACAATTTAAAATTGAGGAGAGACAAAATGCTATTTTAAGTTATACTTTAGAGTCTAGACCCTTATCTTTTCATGCTTATTATCTAGTCAAACTGAAAAGTTGAAAAGGCGTTGGACATGGTTGGGGTGCTCTTTTCTTCTGAAACATGGATTGCACTAATATTATTAAGCTTGGTTGGCCCTACCGTTCTTACCTTGCAAGTTACAAAAAGTGACTGTTGTTTCTGTTTCTCTTTTTACTACAGTTTGCACTTTATGCAAAGATAATTGCCATTTAATGTGTTGTTTGTAACATAGAATATCACATTCTTAATGTATTTTTCTGTCTTTTGTTAGCTCCAACCACCGTGAATGTAACACATCGTCCAGTAACTCAGGTTACCACAAGACTCCCTGTACCAAGAGCTCCTGCAAACCACCAAGTTGTGTATACAACTCTTCCGGCCCCACCAGCTCAGGCTCCCCTGCGAGGAACTGTCATGCAGGCTCCTGCTGTCCGGCAGGTTAATCCTCAAAACAGTAAGAGACCTTTTCTTATATGTGGCGTCCAGTTATATATAGTTCTGTTCAGCATTTAGTTGTAGTGGCTTATATTGACGGTAGATTTAGCAAAAACTGCTTGTAATGTTATATTAGCAATTCATTTTTTCCCCCTTAGGACAGTTAACCAGAGAAAATTGGACATTTATACCATATGATTTGTGCTCCATGTGTTGTCTTCAGTTTAACTTTATTTATGTCCTTTTACTATCCCAGTACCTTGTATGTTGACCTTAAAGTGTGTTGGCCTTACTCCACTCTATTAAGAGACACTCTACCTAATTAAAGTGGGAGTCATCAGTTGCGACTTAGCCAAATGATAGAAATAATGGTAAAGGACAGCCTCCAATGAGAGAGAGTCTTAACTTAAAGGTATGGAAGGTGGCTGAAAAATGTTAAAAGAAATTTGTAGCTTTCACATATGTTTTATTTTCTTTAGTAGTAAAATATACAAAGAGAAGTTTATATAAAAGGTATAGTCAAACTTTAAAGAAAAATAATAGAACGATTCCCCTGTGAACTCTCTACAACATTAAGAATAGTTATCTGTATCCTATAAGCCTCCTGTGTGCCCTTCCTTAATTACATCCCTCTCCCTTTCCATCAGAGGTAACCACTTCCTTACTTTTGTATTAATCATTCTGCTTTTCTTGCATGGTTTTATCACCTGTGGAGGTATCACTAAAAATATATATGATTTAATTTTGCAAAACTTAACAAGAACAAATCTAGCCGTTTTAAAAAAAAACCTGTTGCCCTCGTTGATTCCGACTCATAGTGACCCTACAGGACAGAGTAGAACAGCCCCATAGCGTTTCAAAGGAGTAACTGGTGGATTCAAACTTCCAACCTTTTGGTTAGCAGCTGAATGCTGAACCACTGCGCCACCAGGGCTGCAATAATGCAGTTACTGGGAGATGACTCCTGGGAGAAAATTAACTGAGCAGAGTCTGGGTCATAGTGTGGCTTCAACTTTCACAGGAGTTTGTAAGACCCCTCCCTGGGGAAATCAGTCAACAGGGTCATGAATGAGTTCTGGGAAACAGGGCTCACCACAGTCAGGGTATCTGGCAGAACTGTAGTATGGGCACAGTACTGAATATTTGGCAGGAGTATGGCAGGGTAGTAGGTGACTTTGAATTCCGTGCTTTTGTTACCTCGGTGTATGTCAAAACAGAACACTTCTGTGGGGTGCAATGAGTATCCTCAGCTGATCAGTAGGGCGTGTAGGGCAAGGGAGAAAGCTCATTAACACAAGGGAAGGGTGACTTACTTAAGCTTTCCGTCCTGGTTAAATGGATGGCACAACAGGGATCTTGATGAAAACAGCTTCAATTCATCTGTCTTTTGAGGCACACTGCTCCAGGCTGGCCTCATTGCTCTCTACATGTGATACACAACCAGTGTTCTAGGATTTTTGCTCGTAATCCTTCTGGTAGATTACATTGACTTCTCTCCCATGCTGGATTTCCTGTTCCTTGCATCTCATGTTTTCCTCTTTCTTGATTTTCTCTCTCATTTTGGTGACACACATCCGCCAGTGTCTACTTGAGAAAAGGTTCATGGAAGTTAGATTTTTCGAGTGCTTGCATATCTGAAAATGTCTTTATCCTCATGTTTGAATGATAGTCTGGCTGACTGTAGACTTTTAGGTTGGAAATATTTTTCCTTTTAAATTTTGAAAACATTACTTCATTGACATTGTCCACTAAATACAGAATAGAATAAAATTCTAATTTTATCCTTCAATTTTCTTCTGTAGGTGTCACAGTTCGAGTGCCTCAAACAACTACGTATGTTGTAAACAGTGGACTAACGCTGGGATCAGCGGGACCCCAGCTCACAGTACATCACCGACCACCACAAGTGCATACTGTAAGTGTCCACGCTTGGCTTTGCCAGACTCTCAGCTGTAAAATTTTCTTAAGAGTAGTTTTGTCAAAGGGAAATGATAGGTCTGTTTTTCCAGCAGGAGTTTAAGAAAATTCGTCTCATCTTACCATTATGAACAAATGTTTCTGGGATACAGTGGTCATTGCGGATCATCGAGTTTGTCTGTACTGTACAGAAAGAGTCTACAGATAGAGCAGAGGAGCTAAAGAGACCACTGCTAACTCATGGTTCAGTTTAAAAGGATGTTTTCTGTTTTTTGATGCCCTAACCTTATTCTTTTCCTCAAAACATTCTACCAGTTCTAACCACTACATTGTCATCAACTTATTGTTTTTAACAATCCAGTGGTATTTAGAATTCATTTATTAAGAGATACAGAGAAATCCAAGGATGTGTACTCAGATTATGCCCCCAAAACAATGTCACATTATCCTATGATATGATTGTAACTGTGTTTGGTTGATATGAAGTATACCATGTAAATGGAAATGCTAGTTTTATATTAGAGAGACTTAGCAAGACTAATGTAACAACTTTTTACCTGGGAAAACATCCTTTTTAAAAAATATTTATAGTGATTGCTACCATTTATTGAGTGCTTACCATGTGCCAGGCACTGTTAATATACGGGGTCCTCACACAGGAGTGCTTTAGAATAGTTCACTGTTGCTGTCCTTTTTTATAGATAAAGGTACATAGAAGGATTAAGTAACCATACCTAGTAAGTGGAATAGAACGCATGATTCCATTCCTAGAGCCTATGCTTTTAACGGCTACTATTTTTCTTGTCGCACCACAGTGAGAAAAATCAGTGTCATAAATGGAGCACTTACTATATACTGGGCACTTTATGTGTATTATCTTACTTAATCCTCAAAACCCTGTGAGGATTATTATCATTTTTTGTTAGAAAAGGATACCGTGTCACAGAGAAGTTAAGTGATTGCTCAGTGTCATCACCCAGTGTCAGATCCAGCCCAGTTTAAAAAAACTCACGTTGACTGCATCAGCCTGAGACCAGAAGAACTGGATGGTGCCCAGCTACCACCAGTGACCACCCTGACAGGGAACACAACAGAGAGTCCCGGAGGGAGCAGGAGAAAGGTGGTGTGCAGAACTCAAATTCTATTAAGAAGACCAGACTTAATGGTCTGACTGAGACTGGAGGAACCCTGGAAAGCATGGCCCCAGATTCTCTACCAGCCCAGAACTAAAACAATTTCCGAGGCCAAGTCTTCAGACAGGGATTGGACTGGACTGTGGGACATAAAGTGATACTCGTGAGGAGTGTGCCTCTTAGCTCAAGTAGATACAAGAGACTAAGTGGGCAGCTTCTGTCTGGAGGTGAGATGGGAAGGCAGAAAGGGTTAGGAGCTGGCTGAATGGACATGGGGAATTGGGTAAAAAGGAGGAGTGTGCTGTCACAGTATGGGGAGAGCAGTTAGATTCACATAACAATGTATGTATAAATTTTCATATGGGAAAAAATAAAAAATTTAAAAGGAAACGGATTAAATTAATTTTAATAATACATTTTATTTAATCCAATCTATAGCAAAGATTCATTTCAATATATAATCAATTAGAAAACAAAACCCCCCCCAAAAAACCTCATGTTGTCTGATCCCAGCACTTTCAGAATATTTTCACTGTGCTTCACATCTGACCCTATTAGGGTATGTGGCATATATATCATTACTGTTGTTTACAACTGGAAATAAATTTTCATCACATATTCCTTCAAAAAATGTGTAACAACAAAATTCTTTATTATTTTATACATTTGACAACCAATCAAAGCCAGCTTGTCTGTCTGCCTGCCTTCTTGCCTGCCTGCCTGTCTGCCTTCCTTAAACAGAATCCCATTTTATTGTCTTAGAATAAACTGTGTATCTCTTAGAGAAGAAGCATTCTTTTTTTAGTTTTATTTTAATGTAGTGTTTAAAAACTTTACATTTGAATTTTCAAACATATATGAAAGTAGAATAATATAATGGTAATGGTGTCCACATACTGCCATCGAATTTCAACATTTAATCTGTAAAACTTTAATAAAAACCTCATTGCAATGGCAGAAACAAACAAAAAAAAAACCTTTGGGGTTTGAACAGATTCAGAATCTAGAATTTTAACAATTACAATGGATATTACAGGCCTTTTAAACTATTATCAAACTTCTTAAACCCCTGTGCCCCCTCCAATCAGAGTTTATGGATTTAGCCATCTTCTTTTACATCTTGCTAACTGTATGTTTATTTAATGTTATTTATTTAAGTGATTACAGTAAGTTATCTTAGGTTAAAAATATGATTTGAGAGGAAATACATCAACGCGGACAGTACTCAAATAATTTCTACTTAGCTTTCAATAATCAATCTAACTAAATTTGATTTCTTTTCTGTAACTTTTTTTTTTTTTTTTTTTTGGCTTCTTAACTACGGATTGTACGTTTTTCCAGACATGTAGATGATTTTTTCCACTAGGTATTTGAATTTCAGCAGCACATTTGCATTCCATGGAATTATTCAGCATATCCTTTTTGAGTTCTTACCGTGTGCAAATTACTGCTGCTGAACTTTGAGAAAGTATGGAGATTAAAAAGATGCCATCAGACCTTATCAGTTCACTATTCAGCATATGCAAATTATCAGTGTAATTAAATACATAGTAAAACATTTTTTATATAATGAATTTCAGTTACAGGAGTCTTATTTTTGTAACATTTCCAGTATAAAGGCAGTGAACAATGATATATTCCGCTTGGAAAAAAAAATCTTTCATATCCCTAGTTCCTGGCTCTTGCTTTAATCTTTCTTAAATTGCTACAGTATAATTTTAAAAGCCAGATATGATGATGATGATGACAATGTTCTAGTGTTAGACAAATCAGTGTATCTTCCTAAGCTTACTGTTCATGCGTTTTCATTGTCTGGCCTCAGCCTATCTTTCCAAATTTATCTTTCACTATTTTCACATAGTCTGTGTCCAAGAAAAAGCTGACATTTGTTCTTGCCCATAAATCCTCTCATTTTCCCATTCCCATGTTTTTGCTCATGCTTTACCCATTGGCTGAAAGGTACACAATTTCTGTATCTCTAAGCCTATCTTCAAGGTCCAATTTAAATGTCACCTCTTTTATACAGACTGGCACAGTGCTAAGAGCATAGTAAGCATTTGGCATTAAATGTGCTTGTTTATAAGAATATGGTACTGTCTTTATATGTCAAAACAGCCTGAAAATGAAAATATAATTGAATTCTCAAGTTTCATATGATAAACTGCTACCTATGATATTAAAAAATGTTGCTTTATACCAAAATGATAATCTTGTAGCATAGAGAGAATTAAATAGTAAATTATTTTGTTAAATGATTTTTTCACTTTCTCAAGATGAAAGTCCATCAGCAAGGTCTTTTATTTGCTGAGAAAAAACTCAGTATTTTAAGTCTAGGAATATAGTAGAAGGACCCTTAGCACCATTGTATGTGGCATGATTGGTCGGAAGTCACCAAATAGAAGTTGCCAAATTTGGTGTGGTCAGAAGGCATGTATTACTCAAAATTCTTAATGTAAAATTATATCTCTTGGTATGATCTCTAAGGTGTTGTATTTCTAGCATTCTGAAATGGTCTTTCTGTGGTCATTATAAATTAATGTGGCTCTTGTTTTGTTAGGAGCCCCCACGCCCTGTGCACCCAGCACCCTTACCAGAAGCCCCACAACCACAGCGTCTGCCCCCCGAAGCTGCCAGCACATCTCTGCCTCAGAAGCCACACTTGAAGTTGGCACGAGTTCAGAGTCAAAATGGCATTGTACTGTCATGGAGTGTCCTGGAGGTGGATCGAAGCTGTGCCACTGTTGATAGCTACCATCTCTATGCTTATCATGAGGAACCCAGTGCCACTGTGCCCTCACAGTGGAAAAAGATTGGGGAAGTCAAGGCACTTCCTTTGCCCATGGCATGTACTCTTACTCAGTTTGTATCTGGCAGCAAGTACTACTTTGCAGTACGAGCCAAGGATATTTATGGACGATTTGGACCTTTCTGTGATCCTCAGTCAACGGATGTGATCTCTTCTTCCCAGAGCAGTTAAACCTTGGAGCCTTTATCTCTGTTCCTCTTTCGAAAGTTCCACTTTTTGGTCTTGTTTTTAATCTTGTGCATGATACCCACTGTAAAATCAGCGTTCTGCAAGAGTTCTTGGACAGATGTGTCTATACACTACATTTGTTTTTAACCAAAAGTAAAATAAACTCAGCCTATAAAGCAAGAATCTATTTTCCTGGACAATTCAGGCTTCAAGGTTTTGAAATGTAAATGTGCACCTTGCTTTTAGTTTTGAGGCTGGGGAATATTTGTGGGTGTTTGTGTGTGTTTTCCTTATTTACATGTTTCTCGCAGTGGAATCTTCCACTTTCATTCTCAAATTTACCTCTTTTCCAGCGAAGTAGATCAGAGGATCTGAGGTATGTAACTGGCATGATACAATTCTGCTTCTGAGGGATCTGTAGGATCATAGTGAATGATTTAAACTGAATCTAAACAAAACCCAAAGAAAGAAAGAAAAAGAAAAATGGCTAAATAGTTTAAAATAGGTTAATTTGAACACAGGAAAGGATCTGTTCATCTTTCTTTTGTCTCTACTGGGTTGTTTATTAGGTGAAAAAGATCTCAGCGGCCCCTCCTTTTCCTCATTGGATGTTTTAAATTTATTTTGTGCCTTAAAGACTGACTACAAAAATAAACACGGCCATATGTCCATTGTTGTTTACTCTTCCCTCTCAGCCTTTCACCTTCATTCCTCCCCCATCTCCAGCCAATATACCCTTAGCCCCACAAGTAATTTTTAACCCAAGGCTTATATATATATATTCTCACCTGTGGTATCATTAGATTTAACTTCAAAAGTTTGACTTGCTGTTTTCTTCTGTAAGAATATGGATGCTTTTGTTTTTGGTCACTATTTAAATTGACTCTGTGTAAAGTGAACGAAGAGAAAACCAGATTGTGTAAGAAACTTCTCCTTCACACATGTTTTACTATCCATGTTGTATAGTGTGCTAGAGATTATGAAAGAAATTTCAGTTCACTTTATCATCAAAACCTAGTGTTCTTTCAAAGGAAGAAGTGATAAAATTCACAAAGTACAGTAAACTAAAATATCAAAAGGAGAGCTCAATGTCCTCTTTATTCTCTCATCAATTTTCCTGTTTTAACCTTTAAACTTTGTTTTGATGGTGCCAAATTGAATCTCATTTACCCTGTGACAGCTTTGAATAGAGATTAAAGTGTACCCTTTTGGGTCATTTTCTGTAACAATTAGATATAAACTCTTGTGTAACTCCATTCCTCTTCAAAGTTAATAGAATTCAGCGTAGATCATGGATTTTCAACGAGTGCCAGTTAGACTGGTTATCAGCTCAGTGTTGAAGTGTAGATAGTTTAGTACAGGAAGGCTGGGTAAGTTCGGGGATGAGGGTATGATTGGGAATGTTTTTAAAAGAATTAATGGAGTTTGTGAAATAACTTTTCACGTCATCTGCCTCTTGCCATATTTGACTTCATATTCCTACTTTCTCAAATTAGTCATTTTTTTCCTGGAATTAACAGGAGGGAGGTATCCCTCCTATTAGTGCTGTTTTGTTTGCAGCTTTGATTTTGTAATAGGAATTATTCTGGTTGTAAAGTTCTCTTTAGAGAAAGTTTACTTTCACTGAAGGTCATGTACTGTCATCTTAGTTGTGAAGTTTGATGCTGAAGAAGGCCTACAGATTGCCAAAATGTCAGTGCTCTGAAACCTTCCTTTCACTTTCTGAAAATGAGACCACAATGATCATTAGGTTTTGACGACTCAAATTTGCCAACCAACTATGTAGATGTTACTCAATTCTAGGACTGATTTTAATGATGATGGTAAAGAAGTTGTCAATGTCATGACAGTGGACATTTCAAAATGGAGAAATTGATGATCTCCTGGATGTATATGAACACCTGTCTATATCTGCATGTATATACATTCTTACCTACAATGGTTTCAGTGTGGATTATGTGTTCAAGATGATTCCTGTGTACAGAATTATTAGAAAGCCCATGTTCAAAATTGTTCTGTATTGGCCTGTTCTATGGTCACGTGACAACTATTTGCTTACCTAGCCTAGAAAAAGTTCCCTTGATAAATGTTTATGTTCATTAATCCTTAAAAAAAAAAAAAAAAAGCTTTCTTAGCATATAATCAGGTGAGAAAGCCCAGTAGAATGAAAACATTTCACTGTTTTAGCATATATTGTGTGTTCTCTATCAAAGGAAAAAAAAAAAAAATCTCAAATAGTAACCTGAAAATAGTTTTACTGCAGTAAATCCTTAAAACTTTTTATTCCAGATGGTGGAAGGAAGGTATAAAGAGAAGATTGCAGTGGTTTAAGGAAAGAGTATATGGGCTCCTCAAATTAGCCTGCCGTGGGATTTATAGGCAACAGCTGTATTAGATGTACTAATAGGTACTAGGCCAGAATTCCAAGCAGTCATTTTGGGCAGGTTTTAATGTTGTTGAGCGCTGGCTTTTTATTCAGTTTGTCTCTTTTTGGAGAGAGAATGGAGGACACAGCTAGAAATAGCTACTTAAAACAGACTTCTGGTAGCAGTTCACACTCCATGGTACCTTTTTTATTTCACGGTACCTTTTCACAAAGTATTACAAATAAGCTCAATTATCCCATTTGGGGAATACAAGTTTGCTACCTTTTTAGCCTGATGATACGTGTGTAAGTAAGTGTTGCCCTGTTGGAAATCTTGGAAACTTCTGATGTTTCAACCTGAAGCATAGGATGTGTATATGGCATTTAAAGGTAACAGTCATGTTTGTTATTCTCAACTTTGCACTTTGTCAGAGTAATTTTCACCCTGTTCTAAGTGTGACTCTACTGCTTTTTAAAATTATGTTCTTGCCAGTAAATTTATAAACAGCATTCAAAGAAAACATCTGTTCTTAACAGTTAACTTTATGTGATAACTATATCCCTCTATTTCTCTGGATTCACTCTTAAAAATATGCAGAATATTGTATACTGTTTAACACAGTATAAGTTTAGGAGAGAAGTGGAGAGTGGACCTTTCCTCTTTGAAAAGTAAATTATTTATTGAGAGACCATTTGCCTCACAGAGAGGTCTTCCCTACTCACCCCCCGCCCTCCCCCACCTCCATTGCCAGATAATACCTGGAAAAGAATGACCAAAAGCAGGGAGCTTAGAATCTTCCTTGGGTGCATATATCTGCAGAACTCCTTAGGCTGATTGCGCCATACCGTTTTCTTACTGTATTGGATACAGTAAGATAGATTTTTGTTGTTTGTCCCTTTGCGTTAATTATTCTCAATCATTTATGCAGCAAGGTTAGTGTTAATATTGCATGATAGGCATATATCTTGTTCCGTAAGTTTTCTAGTACTGTACAAGATCAACAAAATAATGCCTGTGGTATCCTCATCTCTCACCTTACATACTGTGATCTTAGCACAGTAGAGTACTGCAAAGACCTTCTAAGTGTTCTCCCCGACTTTCCTTCTTGGGCTATTTCAGTGTCCTGTGATTATTTTTTTATTTTAATTTCTTCACGGACCCATCATTGGCCAGTTTTATTCTGATTTCCAGTAAAACCATGTTCCAGTATTAGATTATTTGCAGATAACTTTATCTAAAATCACCATATGATTCTGCCTTCCTATTTCCTGGGCAAATGATGCCTTTTGTAGGGGGAAGGGGCAAAAAGAAAAAAGAGCAGTTCTCATAAGGTGTTTTTGTTAGTGTGGCAGACGTACCTGCTTTCTGAAACTCATCCGTCCCCTTGAGCCAGCCAGTGGGGAGGAAGAGGACAATACAAAACACGTTTTGTCGTCTCATTCAAATTATTTTTTCATGTTCAAACAAGTTTTTCTTTGTTTCTTATTTGTAGTCAGCTAAGTATCCATGATTTAGATTTAAATGCTGTCTTTTTTTTTTTAAGTTTTGTTTGTAAATAAGGTAACTGGGCAATTAACTGCCTTTTGAGGATCCTGACTTTAGTATTTTATCAACCATTTCAAAATTAAATATAAAAATAAATCCTTTGTAGGGAATTTGCATCCTGATTTTTCTTTATTGCAGCTGAAAGTGTAAATAATAAGGCAATGTAAGACCTTATGTCTAATATCAACTGGGTAAAAGTTGCCCTTTTTATTAGGTTTTTTTTTTTTTTTTTTAAATGTACAGTAGAGTGGTGTCTGTATAAGTGTTAACTGTAGTGGGGTTTTGTCCAGCAAGCCTGAAATTTATACTTTGAAATAAACTAGTGGGTTTTTAATATTCTGAGTACTCTGATTCATTCTGATTGTTCTCAGCCTTTGTGTTTCTTTCTTTTGAAAATCTCCCCCTTTGTTAAAAATCACCTGACTACTAGCTGAAAGGCTGGCAGTTCAAACCCCTCCATAGGCACCTTGGAAGACAGGCCTGGCAATCTGTTTTAGAAAGGTCACAGCCTTGAAAACCCTATGGAGCGGTTCTCTGCACACATGGGGTCCACGTGGACTCTCCATGAGTTGGAACTGACAGCAACGAAACAACATACTATTATACAATATGTTTGCTCAACCTACCTGGTAATTCCATGGCTCTCAAACAACATGCAGTTCTCCAGCATTCAAAGAAAAGTTACTGTGCATTGTCGCTGCCCAATTGGATATGCTGCTTTTAACTAATGTTTTAACTAACTGTTCAGTGGGCTGATTGTACCATATATTTTCTTACTGTATGGTGTGTTAACTGATTTTTTGTTGTGTCTTTTCTATATTGTACACCTAACCTGCACTACAAAAACACTCAACTGATGCCCGTTAATGACCAGAAAAATCACAACTCCATCATCCCCTAGGGCTTGATCATTGAGTATATCCAGCTAGAGGAAGGGGAAAGAACATAGAGGAGTACAGGTTCTTACGTGACAAGTCTGGAAATGGCACTTATTCCATCTCTGATTCCATGGCTAGAACTCAAGACACCTGGCACCGCTACCCAGGGGAACCTGGGAGAATAGGGTCTAACTAACTATGTGGCCAGGCATAAAAAGAGAGTATGTACTTTGGTGAGCCAGGGAGTAGTTCTACTCTCTTGTGGTACATAAACTTGTATGCTGAAGCCTGGTATTGTTATTTGTCATATTTAATATTGTTTCTACAGTGCTCTATAATAGAGAATTTACTATTAAAATCAGTGGTATAAAGTGAAAGTGACAGACTGAATTTAATGTATTTTATTAAGATTAATTCTGAAGGGAAAAACATAGCTAAAATAGTGCCTTTGGTATCTTATTTGCAGCCTTGTATTTCCTCATCTCCGTCTTTCATTTTCTGTCAAGTTTCAACGTTGGTTGCATGGTGATAAAATCAAAGTTGTAGGCCTCTGGCATACCCTGATGGAGAGTTTTGTTGAAACGATTCCAGTAAAAAACAGGGAGGCCATTTTGTACTGTGGGACCACTAATGGCATAGGCTGTCAACTTTGATGCTAGATACATATCTGCCACCTGGAAAGGGAGGAAGGAAACATTTTAGAAAACCATTAAAAAAAAAAAAATCCATGGCTTTTTTTCCGTCTGTCTCCAAAGTCACAATATTAGCCCCTATGAAAACAAAATTTTCTTGTAAGATTTTACATATCTTTATATGATACTCTTCTGTATCCATTTGGCATCTACATGGGAACTGACTAGTGTTAACAAAGTGTGAGGTCTGTAGTCAGATTACTCATCTTCAGAATTCTAGTGCCAAAACTTCGAATTACTTAACCCCTCTGTGTCTCAGTTTTCTCATTTGTAAAATGGAACTAATAACCCTACTACATAGAGTTGTCATGAGGTTTAGTGAGAGCAAATGCTCAGCAGTGCATAGAATCCCTTAAGTCTGCAACAAAAATTACTAGGGCAGTAACAAGGGTTTTAAAGTAGAAGGAATTCACTATAAAAAAATGAGCCGTGTTCTCAAAAACACCTGAATACTGGGTGGCAGCGTATCTTGACCTTGGATGGGGAGGAAAACGTCTTACAACTTCTGGTTTTCCCCACTATTCTGAAGAGCTCTAAAGAGAGAAATTATATTTTTGAAATATATCCTTCAGCAGAACCTTTTCTGATGACAAAATGGTAGGCTCCTGTCTCCAAAAGAAAGGAAACTTCCCAGTGAAATTTGGCAGGTGGGAGCTTGGCTTGCCTTCTCCCAGGCAAAGCAGTAGAGGTAATTTTCTTTGTGTATTCTGGCAAGAATGTTTGCAAATACCATTAAAAGCAAATAAATACAAAACATTCATTGGGGCTTCATATGTGCCAGATTCTCCACATCCACTGTCTTTTTTTTTTTTTTTTTAATTACACAGCAAACATTGAGAGTCATTAAGGCTAAAGCTTTGCTATCATATAGCTAAAAAGTAGGCTGAGCTGGAACTCAGACTATTCTAAAGCATCATGTTCAGGCATTGAAAAAAAAAACCCGTTGCCGTCGAGTCGATTCTGATTCACAGTGACCCTATAGGACAGACTAGAACTGCCCCATAGGGTTTCCAAGGAGGAGTGGCTGGTGGATTCCAACTGCTGTCCTTTTGATAAGCAGTGGAGCTCTTAACCACCGCCCCACCACGGTTTTCGGCTGATAGAAAATGTGTGGGGTTGGCATTCTTGTGCATAGTTTTCTGAGCTGAAGATAGAATGGTTATCTCAACTCCTAACAGGTTTCTTCCAGAATTTAGGACTAGCAGTTGGAGCCCTGGTAGTGCAATGGTTAAGAGCTATGGCTGCTAACCAAAAGGTTGGCAGTTCTAATCCACCAGCCACTCCTTGGAAACCCTATGGGGCAGTTCTACTCTGTCCTATAGGGTTGCTATGAATTGACCCAACAGCAATGAGTGGTTTTTTGGGTTTAATGTTTACGGGAGAAGCCCTGGTGGTGCAGTGGTTAAGCTTTCAACTGCTAACAGAAAGATCAGCCGTTGGAACCCATCAGTTGCTCCATGGGAGAAAGATGTGACAGTGGCAGTCTGCTTCTGTAAAGATTACACCTTGGAAACCCTATGAGGCAGTTCTACTGTGTCCTATAGGGTCGCTATGAGTCAGAATAGAATCAAGGGCAACGGGTTTTTTAGCAATGCAAATGAAAGGACGTATGCCCAAGCCAAAAGTGCAAAAGGATGTGGTAGAATGATTCAGTTTCTCCACCAACCAAATGGCTAACTCATCCCCTGGATAACAGAGATCCAGTGCTGTGCAGGTAAATGTTTAACAACCAGCTCTCTGAGGGATTTGTAGTGTTTGCTGATTTCTGTAGTGTAAATACTTCCACCATGGCCAATTTCAAGCTATCCACATGATAGTCAACTGGCTTTAACAACTGGCTTTCACAAGCCTGTACAAGCGAGCTTCAGCACACCACTGAACACCTAGTTATATTAAGAGACACACCACAGCACTTCACAGTTCTAAAAAAGAGAAAACCCGTTAGTGCTTAGGGCATCTGGTTCAATAGTTGTTCCGTCAGCTAAATTCAATTCATGTTTCATATGAAATCACACTGCTCTCAGTAACGTCTCTGGACTTCGGGCCTGTCTGGTAAAGACTTACCATCCTCATGACCATCATGATCATTTACATCTACAAAATAACCCACTAAGTACTGCTGTAAACATTTCGTAGATATTAACTGTTTATTCTTCACAATGATATTATGAGGGAAGTACTGTTATTTCCATTTTACAGATGAGGAAACATTACCGTTCAGTGGTAGAGCAGAGACTTAAAGTTAGGCAATGGGACCTGCCATCAGAATCTCTGAAAAAGCTGATTCCTGAATTAAGTTTACAGTTAGAGACAGTACTGTGCTTTATACCACAAAAATCTTCTCAGCACATTTGCCTTTGAGTGAGTCTCAGTACTGGTGGGAGTTAAATTCAAACGTCAATAGCATGTTACCTTCGTGTCATAGCAACCTGCAGGGACTGGGTTAACTGAGGCGAGGTCCCCACGGCAGCAGATGGTACTACAGGGATCACCATTACTGTAAGGATCCTCCTTATAATCTAGGAAACAAAACAATGGGGAAAAGACTGAGTACTGGCTGTTCTGAGATACTTTCAGCCACAGTGAGCTTTTTCAACCTGTTAAAGCCTAGGTAATCAGTATATTACTCATAGGTCGACTCACCCTAACCTGCTCCCAGATAACAAAAGTCTCCCTTGGTTTGTACTAGGGAGGATCAACTGCTAATCCCCTGCCCTAGGCCCAGCCTGTCCTCAGGAAGCTTGCTTCGTGAAGAGTGGGTGGAAGAGAGATAATAGAGGATAGATATGCATGAATCGGCATGTGAGAGAATTTTTCCAACAAAAGAAATACAAATTTGACTTTGATACTGTTAATTAAAACTACAGGTATTTACTTTTTTTTAGCTGCTTTGACCTTGAAAGGAAACCTGTATTGGGGCGGCTGGGGGAAAAATACCCTACATGGGTTATTTCTGGTTTTCCATAAAATTTTTTCAACTAAAAAATCTGAAGAATCTTCTTCCCCTGTTACGTTATACATAAGGACAAAATTCTGTTTGGTTGAGTATAAAATATGTTTAGTATTAACTGAATACTAAATTCTTAATAACTTCTTATAATTCCTTTTAGTATAGAGACGATAAACTTACATGAATTCTTTATCCAAGGGGAAGAAAAGGAGTTTTGAAGAAAGTCTTGAGAAATGTGCTACGTACTGTTGTATCGCATGATATATTTCATAGACGCCATATCAGTCACTTTTCCTTGATCGCGCCGGAAGATTTTGGCTCGTGGAGCCATTTCATAAGAGTAGTCCATACCCAGCTTCTGAACTAACAGTGGATAGCCGCTCCAGTTGTAGATCTTTTCATGGAAAGGAATGTTGTAGGAGGGCCAGTATCCTGATTGGGAATGGAAGGGGAGGAAGGGTGGAGATGAGAGGGAGAGAGAAGACAGAGGGAACCCATGAAGTCAGTTATTAATGATGATTTTGAGAATTGGCACAGATGTGTAATTACATAATGATACTGTATAGAAAATAAAACTCTGAATGTGAACACTGGGAGCCAAACCAATCTTTTTAAA
>NW_004444120.1:3380437-3390130 GCF_000243295.1 Trichechus manatus latirostris
TTTTCACTGGTTCTGTGTGGCCGAGTAGAATCTCTGGTGCTGGGTCTCTCCCTGTGCGGAATATGCCTCCTAAACATGACTGCTGGCTGCCTCACTGCTCACCCCCTAGCTGATCAGGCCTGAAGGGCTCAGGCTCTCGCCATGTCATGTCTGGCAACTCCATGCTGCTTCCGAACTCTCTCTCCCTCCCCCTGCCACTCAGTCCAGTTCCTCAGCTTTGCCTTAGATGTTCAGGGCTCCCAGATTGCCATATATAATTGATTCACTTGTTTTTTTGGGTCTTTGTTGTAAGAGGGTCCACCGGAAGCGTCTGACTACTCTGCCATCTTGGCCCTGCCTCCCCAGCATCTCCCTCTTGAGGCATGCTATTGGCTCTTAGGAGCTGGATGGGACCAGCCTTCAAGGCCACACAGTTAGGTTCTCAGTTTTGAACTGCCATTCTAATTAATAAACTGCCTAGTGATTTGACTTCTCAGATGGATTTTTCTACAAGAAGAGCAGGTAAGTCTGCTGCTAACTAGCATCTGATCTGCATGGCAATAGAAGTTCCTGCCTTAACTGAAGTCTGTGTTATACCTAAGTGCATTTAGTTGGTATGAGCCATTCTCCACTGAGATGGAGCCATCCAAGTGTGATACAAAATCAATTTTGAGGATCTGGGAAACTGAGCATTAGG
The DNA here is from genome assembly GCF_000243295.1 of Trichechus manatus latirostris. NCBI lineage: Eukaryota > Metazoa > Chordata > Mammalia > Sirenia > Trichechidae > Trichechus > Trichechus manatus. Next base: position 3,381,114 of record NW_004444120.1, read on the forward strand.
CCCTGATCCCCAGTTTATCTCGGTTCTTTCCGTACTTGTCTATTGGCTGATATCTTATAATAGTCTCCTAACTAGTCTCCTTTCTTGTTTCCTTTCCCCCACCTTAAGTCTGTTCTCCCTTGTTAAATCCTTCCATTTTCTAAAGGATCAAGGCTAAGCTACTTAGTAGGGTTTACAAGGCTGACATTTTCTTTCACTATCTACCTTGGTGGCACGGTGGTTAAGCGTTTGGCTGCTAACCAAAATGTTGGCAGTTAGAATCCACCAGCTGCTCCTTGGAAACCCAATGGGAGCAGTTTTGAGCATTACAGGTAGAGTCACTTTGAGTTGGAATTGACTCGATGGCAATGGGTTTTGTACGTATCTTCTACCTCATGATTCTGACTCATGGTGACCCCATGTGTGTCAAAGCAGAACTGTGCTCTGTAGGGTTTTCAATGGCTATTTCTTCAGAACTAGATCACCAGGCCTTTCTTCTGAGGCACCTCTGGGTGGACTCAAACTGTGAACCTTTCAGTTAGCAGAAGAGAATTGAACCATCTGTATCACCCAGAGACTCCCCCTCTAGCCTTTCTCAGTCACATCACATCATGTTCCTGTGCCATTTGTTTGCAAATGTGATTGACTCTGCCTGAAATGACCTTGACCTCTTGTCAAATTGGTGAGCACCTTTTTAGCCTTTAAATCTTCACTTGGGTATCATCTTCACTTTCATTTATTAAACAAACAGTCATCAAAGACTTACTGTGTATGCCAAGAACTATGCTGGATGCAAGATAAGAGGGCTCACTATATGCCAGCACTGTGCTGGAGAATTTACAAGAATTATCTCATTTAATTCTCATGACAACCTATGGAATCATAACGGTCTACTTTCCCACATCCAAAAACTCTTAGGGGCCAGACATATTTCAGAATTTAGGGTTTTTCAGATTTTAGAACAACAACGGAGTTCATATATTATATATGACATTACACTCCCAGTGGGAGCATCTCATAATCCAGGATTGATATTTCTATAGCCTAATGTGTAAGTAGTTGCTCTAAGAGGGAAAAAAAAACTATCAATAGACAGTTCACATCAGTTTTCGCTGCCAGCTGAGTCCGAATGAGGTCAGATTTTGCTACAAAGTGAATTAGGACAAACCAAAAACTTTTGGTTTTATGTTTGGGATTTCAAAATGCAAATAAGTGACTGTGGATCTGTACGATGCTTAAAAAAATTTTTTTGTAGCCAGTTTTTTTTTTTTTATTATGGTGAAATTATCTATAATAAAACATTTGCCAAGCCAACAATTTTTACATTTACAACTCAGTGACACTGATTACGTTAATCGTGTTGTGCAAGCATCACCATCACTATCCGTTTCCAAAGTTTTCCATTATCATTAACAGAAACTCAGTGTACCTAAGCTATGACTTCCCCTTTCCACCTCCTTTTGGCCCCTGGGTGTTGTTGCTGTTGTGGTGGCGCAGTGGTTAAAAGCTCGGCTGTTAACCAAAAGGGTGGCAGTTTGAACTCACCCAGAGGCTCCGAGGGAGAAAGACCTGGCAATCTGCTCCTGTAAAGACTACAGCCTAGGAAACCTTATGGGACAGTTCTACTCTGTCACATGGGGTTGCTATGAGTCAAAAATCTACTCAACTGTACCTAACAACAACAACAAGTAACCAAACCTGTTGCTGTCGAGTGATTCCGAGTCATAGCGACCCTGTAGGACAGAGTAGAACTGCCCCATAGTGTTTCTAAGGAGCGCCTGGTGGATTCGAACTGCCGACCACTGCCCCACCAGGGCTCTTTTAACAACTAATAAACTTTGGTCTTTATACATTTGCCTATTCTAGATATTTCATATATGTGTCTTTTCGTGACTGACTTATTTCACTTAACATGATGTTTTCAAGGACTATGGTGTTTTACAGATGAAGAAAGTAAAGCTTGAAGAGGTTGGTTTTCTCGACACTTTGGGAAGCAAAGATTCAAACCCAGGCAATATGACTCCAGAACCTGGGTTTCAAATGTCTGTGCTATGTTCTTGCTCTCCAGAACTGCCTACCCTGATCCCTCTCATTGACAATGGCGCCCTCTTCAGACTCAGCACTGGGCTTCGTCCACCAGCCCTTACTACTGCTCTTGGTGTTCTGAGTGTCAATGGTTGCTGCATATGTCTTGCTTCCCTGCTAGACTGTGAGTTCCTTGAGGGCAGGGATTTTGTGTCCTGTATCCTTACTTTTCCAATTTCTGGGTCAGTTTAGCACCCTGTAAATATTTGCTGAATTGAACTATGAGCTTTACCCAGGAACCCAGGGAGAGAAGGTAATATAAGAGCCATGAGAAGCCACAAGGTAGTGAGTGCTCAACTTGTGTCTGAAACTGCACACTGTAGCATTAAAAAGTTTGCGGTGGAGGTTTTACACATTAGGCTGAACCTGGTAATTGTTTTCCAGTGTAACTAGCAATGGCACCCCCATCCTTTCTTCCTCACTGCACACTTCCCACCATACACACACACACACACATACACTCATCACACTTCCAGACTTCCAGCATGAAGAAAGTACCTCTTCGTAGAATTTCAGTCTGTTCAGAATATTCGACATATGTAGGAATTTGTTCCACAACGTACAGAGTGCCATTGCCAAGGCTGTGATTCGGCTCTACCTTCTTCAGATCCAGGACCATGTACTGATTGTTATAGGTGCCTGAAAGGTCAGGAGACAGAAAAGCAGGCTTTTTACTTGTTAACCCCAAATCTAAATTTACACACATGCCTAAAAGGTACTCTGGAGGGCCACTTACCAGAGTTGTATTTTGAAAAGGTCTCTGCCCACATCCTACCATCATTTGCCATCATGTTGGCTACACGGACTCTTTGCCAGGCCAGGAGAGACTGGGGTACCACTTGCTTTAGTAGAGTTTTGTTAAACACACTGTTTGTGGTCTGCAGCAATATCAAACCACTGCTAAGAATGTAAAAGTCATCCAGAGACTCCAGAAACCCTACAGGAAAGACAAACACACAAATAAGCATATGTATACACAGAATGTAGAACCATCATTAGTAGCACAGAGCTCTACATACACAGCACATTTTGCAAAAAGTATCACTTATTATTTTTCTTGATCTGCAGCAGCTGCTCCCAGCATTGGCTCAGCCCTGTGGCTGTGACCCAGCTGTTGCTTAGGGAGGTGCCCGTCGACCTCCACCCCTGGATTCTCCACCGAAAACTTCTGATTTATGATTTACAACGACAAAAATATACAACGTTTTCAATATACTAAATCAGGTCTTTTCCAAGTTTCCAAAATGAAAAACAGAAATAAATCCCTACTTGCTAGGATTTTGCAGGAGAACTTTTTATTATGGAGGGATATTAGCACAGTTGGCTAGTAAGAATATGAATGTCTTCTTTCATTTCATTCTACATTTTTTGTATTTTCCAAATTTTATATAATGAGTCTACATGCCATTGCACATCTATTCTGAGCCTAGAACGAGACAGGTAGGGTGGGATCAAATAAAGGGGTATCTGAAACCTAAAGATAAGACTTCATAGTACGAATTAAAAGGCAGAAGGCTTGCATTTTAGTTCCCTGCACTGCCACTGAATAACTTGGCAATTCTCTCTTTCTTACTCTGATAACATGGGGCAAGTGATGTCATTCAGCTCTGTCTAATTGTAATTTCTGAGTAGGAAAGTTACATGATGAGAACAGTGTCCAATGAACTCTTAGTGAACTTCCTCCAGGCTGCCGTTAGCCTGTAGAGAGGTCTGTGTGAGTTAGAAAAGTTGCATACTCTGGGAGGGTACAAGGCTTGGTCAGTGGATGGCACACTTGAATGAATTGTTAATGGGTATATGCCTCTTGTCAGACATATACACAAAAAGCCAAACCCATTGCGACTGATTCAATTCCGACTCACAGCAACCCTATAGGACAGGGTAGAACTGCCCCACAGAGTTTTCTAAGGCTGTAAATGTTTATGGAAACATACTGCCACATCTTTCTCCCGTGGAGCAGGCTGGTGAGTTCAAACTGCTGACCTTTCAGTTAGCAGCCAAGCACTCCCCCACTGTGCCAACAGGGCTCCTTGGTAGACATAGTCCAGACATAAGGCTGCATGGATTGGCAGAGTTCAGGATGGATTTCAATGATTATTCATTCACCTCTTAGGTTGGGACCCTTTTGCAGTGCTCAAACTGTACAACCTTACTTGGCAGTCTTGAGCAAGCTCTCTGGTGGCAAAATCCCCCTAGGATGTAATGCTATATTTCCGGCAGGGTACATTTGCTAATTCACTCCTTACTGTAGCAACCTCTATGGACACCAGGGGACAGGCTTTCTTCGGTATGTGTGAGTAAAAAACACTAACACGTTAGAAGTCATATTTCATTCACAAGCAAGCGTGCTAATTAAACAGACTGGGTGACAGAAAAATGCAAGCTACCTAGAGTTCGGGAACAAAGGATGAATTGGCCTGCAGAACGAAAGTCAAGGAGGCTGATTCTAAAGATTAGAGTTTGAGATAGCAAAGAAAGGTCTCAGGGCACACAGTCCTGACACATTGTATTTTAAGAGAAATAAGTATTCTTTGACTATGTAAAACTATATTCCTGTTCTCATCTGTCATTAGCAGCTTTGGAAGGCAGGCTATATATTTTAGTTGAGGAGAAAGTGATACACGTTAGTGTTTTATGAAAGACAGCCTGCTAATAACATTTCATAGTCCGCTTCTTGCTGAATTATTAATTCAGCTGATTATTGCTGAATTATTAATTAAGAAATAAAAGGGAAGTCTTTCAGTTAATAAATCATGTACCAAAACTTAAAAAAATTCTAATCACAAAAATAAAGTGATCACTCTCCTCTGATGCCATTTAAATCAATTGCTTAGTACAGTCCAGAGGGGTTTACTCCTATTATTCTATCAAGTGCATTTACAATATGCCCGTCTGCCCATCACATGTATTCACTTGCTCCAAAGCCCAGAGTATGAAGACCAAACACACCCTTCCTTCTGCAAGAGAAGAATCTGATAGGGAAGCACAGAGAACACTTAGAACTGTCAGCGCGTGATCAGTGTTGATCAAGGACATAAATAACACAAGTCAGGGTCAGTCCCTGAGTCATGACTGTAAAAATAGCCACGCTGCAATATTTTTACTCCTCTCTCTAGCCATACCCTTTGCCAGGTGACTGTGCAGCTCCTTCCATCAAGAGGTGTTATCTATTTCCCCACCTCTTAAATCTGGGCTGGATTTATAACTTGGCTCAGCTAACAGAGTGTGACAGAAGTGTCACTGTGTGAGTTCTGAGCCTGGGCCTCAAGAGACCTTGCATGTTTTTGCTCATTCTCTTGTAACCATGTAAACCTTATAAAGAAGCCAGTCTAGCCCTGCCTGTAGCATGAGAGACCACACAGAGGGGAGCCCAGTCATCTCAGCCAACGCCAGCCTGTAGCAGACCAACCCCTAATTATGTAAGAGACTTCATCCAAGGTCCCACAGCCCACCACAGACGCATGAGTGTGCCCAGTGGAGACATCTACCTTAGAAAGAACCACTTAGCTGACTTGTGGACTCAAAGGCAGTAATAATCACATATTGTTTTCAGCTACAAAGTTTGGGGGGTTATTTTTTCACTCAGCAATAAGGTGGTACGAATAGCTGAGTGCTCAGCTACTATCCGTGAGGTTGATAGTTCAAATCCACCCAGATGCACCTTGGAAGGAAAGCCCGGCGTTGTACTTCTCAAAGGTCATAGCCATTGAAAACCCTATGTGCACCTTTACTCTGACACACATGGGGTTACCATGAGTCAGAATCCACTCGATGGCAACTGGTTTGGTTTGTTTTTTTTTTTTTTGGTTATCTGATATAATAATAGTAATTCAATTATATAGTACATTTTGCCTTGAAATGTCTTGCTGCCATTTGATTTTAACAGAGATGGATGTGACACTTCGGTAACTCTTCTTTTTCTTTTTTTAAAAAAAAAGTAACACATTTGCAGCATACTCAGCCTTTCTGCTCAGCTTCTTCCCCCTGCTGAGGAGAGAGAGCATCACTTCTCAGATCTGTGGAAAGTACCCACAGGTACCGGGCTGTCTGATCTTTCTAAGTCAGTCATATAATCAGTCAATGAACGTTTATTAAACACCTACCATATGTCAGGCACTGTACAATAATTCCCAGTCCAGAGGTGATATTCAAGTTCCCTCAGGAGTTTTTTCACAAAGCACAAGCCCAGGCCCCTCTCTCTTCCCCGCTCTGCATCTCGACCAGAACCACGGCTGTGAGGTGGCTGCTTGCCACAGGAAGATCTTCTGGTTCCTCCGTGTAGGAAAAGGAAGCCTGTGAGTTCCTGGTTATTCCAGGATACAAAATCCTTCAGTCCCTTATTTTGCCAACTCCACAATGTATTCAGCCTTGGCACCTTCAAGAATGGCATTTATTTGCTTCTTTTCCTGCCCAGATCCTGACTGGTACCAATCAACCTGCTCTTCTCTCAATCATAATTCTCCAGTCAAACAAGTATTTACTGAGCACACTGTACCTAATGTTGCAACACGAATGTGGTCCATGGGGCGGGGGGGTGGGGGTCATGCCTCTTACATATTCAAGCACACCAAGCCTTCCTGTGGAGTCTGAATGCTCTGCAGGGGTCTCTTAAAGGTCACAGACAGAAAATATGAAGAACTGGGTTTGTACTTCAACCAACATTCTGTTGTTATCACCCACACCAAAACGGAATTTGTTCTTCTTCAATAATAAATAAATTATTTAATTTAGATATTATTTACTTATTTATTAATTTTCCATCACCCCCACAGCATGTTAGCTCCAAGAGGGCAGGGAATTTTTCTGTCTTATTCACTGGGGTATATCGAGCACCAAGAAAAGAGTTTGACACAAGTAGGTGCTCAATAAATATTGGTATAGACCAACAAAAAAATGGGATAGAGGCTCTGAAGAAATTATGCACAGGGTACTAAGGATTCTCCAAGGAGGGTTAGCTTACTCAGCCTGAAAGTTAATGTCATGGATTGAATTGTGTCTCCCAAAAAATGTGTGTAGCAACTTGGCTAGGTCATGATTCCTAGTATTGTACGATTGTGTTATCTGATGTGATTTCCTTATGTGTTGTAAACTCTACCACTATGATGAGATTATATGTGATCTCCTCATGTGTTGTAAATTCTATCACTGTGATGAGGTTATATTGATGAGGCTGACAAGATCAGTGTCTTGATGCAATCTCTTTCGAGATGTAAAAGAGAGAAGCAAGCAGAGACACATAGGAACCTTGTACCACCAAGAAAGCAGTGCCGGGAGCAGAGCGCATCCTTTGGACCTGAGGTTCCTGCGCAGAGAAGCTCCAAGACCAAAGGAAGACTGATGACACGGACCTTCCACCAGAGCCATTGGTGAAAGCGTTCCCCTGGAGCTGAAGCCCTGAATTGGACTTGTAGCTTACTGGACTGTGAGAGAATAAACTTCTCTTTGCTAAATCCATCCACTTGTGGTATTCCTGTTAGAGCAGCACCAGATGACTGAGACAGTTAAGGAGGTTTCTAAAGAACTCTTGTGATGCTTTTTGGTAATGTGGAAAGCATTTGGACAACATGTATTAATAGGCCAAAAAAAAAAAAAAATCATACCAAGGATGAGTATTCAAATAATGCAGCATGAAGAAATCAGGTAATTTCTTATACAGATAAAAATTATACTGTATAAGATTATTAAAAACAACTATTTGAAGGCACTAGAAATTGACCATAGGCAAGGAGAAACTGAACACCGCTACCAGCTTGGTAAAAATGTGAGTCCATGGCTTCCTTGCTTGAGTGTATTTACTAGCTCCCTCCTCCCAACTCTGGTTGTGGAAAACTGTAGCCATACTGGCTTGAGTTGACAGAAGTCAGACTTCAGTGTCACAGAACAGCTAGGAATCTAACAATCTAAGCTACTAGAACTGATAAATGAATTTAGAAAAGCCTCTTAATAAAAGTAAATATATACATAGGATGTCAGCAAAATGGCATAGTCGGCAGCTTCAAGCACATGTCCTTTCATAGAAACATTGAAAAACAAGCAGAAATGGTCAGCACTTTGGAACACAGCCAAAGGCTTACAGAAACCAAGTGAATGCTGAATCAGGAAAAAGTCAACTTAAAAATACTCAGGGCATTCAAAGAAATTTCTCCCAAAACATTAGCAAAACACAAGCTGAAGAAATATGGATTTCAGTGAGCACACATGACAAAGAATACAGTCTTTGCAAAAATAGTTTGGAAAAGTCACAAAACTAATGGGTAACTGCAGCAAACCCTGGGGGAGGAGGAGACTCTGATTTCCAAAGTTACCACATTATGATATTCAAAGATCTAATTCTGAACAACAACAAAAAATCACAAGGTGTACAAAAAAATAGGCACTCAACTTTTAATGGCGTACATGATTTAAAAGACATATGCATAAAAAATAATGATAAATCTGTTACTGGACACAATGTATAAAGATGTGATTTGTGACAACAATAACATGAAGGGGAAGGAGCAGTTTTTGAATGCTATCAAAGCTAATACAAACTAGACTGTAATAAATTTAGGATGTTAATTGTAATTCCCATGGTAACTGCTACAATCAGTCTATTTTTGATAAGGGTGCCAAGACCTTGGAGGACGAAAAAGCAGTATCTTCAACAAATAGTGCTGGGATGATTGGCTGTCCTAATGTAAAAGAATGAAGTTATACTTTTACTTCATAGCATATGCAAAAAATTAACTCAAAATGGATCAACAACCTAAGCATAGGAGCTTACACCATAAAACTCTTAGGAGAAGAAAACATAGGGATAAATCTTTGTGACCTTGGATTTGGCAAGAGATTCTTAGATATGACACCAAAAGCATGAACAACAAAAGAAAGAGCAGAAAAATTGGACTTCATCAAAATTTAAAATTTTGTATGTCAAAGGACACTAAAGAAAAAAGACAAACCACACAATGAGA
>NW_004444120.1:3390637-3391576 GCF_000243295.1 Trichechus manatus latirostris
TATTACCTGATTTCAAAACATACAATAAAGCTATAGCAATCAGAATGTTTTTCTGGTAAACTATCTTTCAGAAAAAGTGGGCGGGGCTGATTTGTAGAAGTTACTGATTTATGTGGTATAAATACTCCCACCATGGCTGATTTTAAGCTATCAACAATTTAACAACCAGTCTGCTAATTCTTGAATATTTAGTAGTCTGCTCTCATAAGCTAGTACGAGCCAGCTCCAGTATAACGTTGAGTGATATTATCATAGGATAGACATAGAGCTCAATGGAACAGAATAAAGAGTCCTGAAATAGACCAATGCCTATATGGTCAAATGATTCTCAACAAAGGTGACAAGGTAATTCAATGAGGAAAGGATAGTCTTTTAACTAATGGTACTGGAACAATTGGATATCCCTGATTGAAAAAACAAACTTTGACCCTTATCTCACACCACACACAAAAATTAACTCAAAATCGATTATAGACTTAACATAAGAGCTAAAACTATAAAACTTTTGGAAGAAAATATTTGTAAAAGTATTTAGGCAAATATTTCTTGGATAGGAACAAAAAGCATGAACTATAAAAGAAAAATTTCATAAATTGCATTTCATCAAAATTAAAAACTTTTCACTTCAATAGGAACTATTAAGAAAATAAAAAGGCAAACCACAGTCTGGGAGAAAATATTTGCAAAATACATATCTGACAAACGACTTGTATCCAGGATATATAAAGAATGCTACTTGGAAATCGATTTGTCACTTTCTTAAAAAGCTAGAAACAGAAGTACCATATGATCCAGCAATCCCACTCCTTGGAATATATCCTACAGAAATAAGAGTCATCACACGAATAGATATATGCACATCTAAGTTCACTGCAGCACTGTTCACAATAGCAAAAAGATGGAAACAACCTAGGTACCCATCAACAGAAATGGATAAAC
>NW_004444120.1:3392730-3423009 GCF_000243295.1 Trichechus manatus latirostris
GAGAGATTAACTTGAGCTGTAAACTTTCACTTAAAGTACAATTAAAAAAAAAATTGAGCAAACAAATTGATATAGCTTATCCACTTCTGGAGGAAATTAATACATCAGATTATAAGATCTTTTAAGATCTAGCGGAGTGAAAAAGAAAAAAGAATACTAAAAATTAAATAAGAAGAAGATATACAACTCAATATTTTTTAGAAAGAAGATATATGAATGGCCAACAAGCACATGAGAAGATGCTCAAGATCACGAGTTAACCTGGAGGTACCACTATACATCTACTAGAATGGCTCAAATTAAAAAGACTAATACTATCAAGTATTGGTGAGGATGTGGAACAACATTGTGAAACTACATTGCTAGTGGGAATGCAAAATGCTGGAGCCACTTTGGCAGTCCAGCAGTTTCTTGTGTACCATACATTCAGCAATTTCACTCCTAGGTATCTACCCAAGAGAAATAAAAGCATATGTCCATACAGAAACTTGTATGTGACTCCTTCATAGCAGCATTATTTATAATAACCCCAAATTGGGAACAATCCAAATGTCCATCAACTAGTGAATAGATAAAGAAATTGTGAAATATTGGTACAATAGAATTCTACTCAGCAATACAAATGGAACAAATTACGGATATATACGACAAAATGAATGATCTCAAAGCATCATGCTAAATCAAAGATGCCAGACCAAAAAATACCGCTGTATACTGTATGATTACACTTATTTGAAATTATAAGAAAATGCAAAACTATAGAGACAAACGCATACCGATGGTTGCCTGAGACTGGGAGTAGGGGCAAGAGATTGATTGCAAAGGGTCATGAGAGCTCTTTTGGGGATCATGGAAATGTTTTATATCTTGATTTTGGTGGTCATTACAAGACTCTATACATTTCCCCAAACTCACTGAACTGTACACATGTATCAGTGAATCATATTGTGTATAAATTACACCTTAAAAATGTTCAATCAATTGCATTATTTTTCTATTGTTGCTATAACAAATTACCACAAATTTAATGGCTTAAGCCAACACAAATTTATCATCTTACATTTCTGTAAATTAGAAGTCTCACTGGGGTAAAATCAAGGTGTTAAAAGGGCTGTGTCTCTTTTTGGAGGCTCTAGGGGAGAATCTGTTTTCTTGCCTTTTCCAGAAGCTGCCCTCATTCCTTGGCTCCTGGCTCTCTTCTATCTTCGAAACCAACAATATCAGGCCAAGTCCTCATGCTGCCATTTTTCTGACACTGCCTTTTTTACCACAAAGGACTCTTGTGATTACGTTGGGCTCACCCAGATAATCCAGGATAATCTTCCTATTAGCAACCTTAATTCCATCTGATACCTTAATTCCCCTTCGCCATGTACATTAACATATTCATGGATTCCAAAGATTAGGATGTGGACATCTTTGGGGGCCATTATTCTGCCTACCATAACCACGGACTCAGTTAAATTCATTGTTGGAAGTTTATTCCAATGAAGTAATCCAAAGGAGCAAAGGGGGAAAAAGAAGGAAGATGTTTACAACTTTATTTGTAAAAACAAAAGGTTGCCACTACCTAAGTGGCTACATTATGGTATCTTTAAACAATGTGATATTGTACAGCTATTAATAATGAGGAAAACTGTAAGGTTACATAAAACATGTTCAGTCCCTTCCTGAAAAAATCAGAATATAAAATAGTGACCATACTATGATTACAACCACATAGAAATTACCTTAATACATGGCCAGAGATCAGTCAGCAGGGAACAAAGAGCCATAGAAAATGAAGGCTGGAAGGGACTGTCAGTGAATCATTTTTTCATTTAATTTTTGTTTATGCTGTTTGGTGAAGTGCCAGCAAATTGCTTGGAACAATATATAAGATGTGCTAGTCCTTTTGTTTTAATGTGCCACAAGGAAAAATCTAATCTTCCCTGGGACTGTCATCTCCCTAAGGAATTTGTGTGAGAACACTAAAGGCTGATAGAAATGGCTCATTCCTATGGAGAGGAGTCCAAAATTTCTGAAGGCCCTATTTTGTGCTGAGGTCTTCATGCAATGCTATTGGCTATCTTTTCAATTCAGTCATTCCCTGTGTGATTTCTCTGTGTCTTACTTCCTTGGTTCTTGCCTTGCATTGCCAAAATCAGTGTTTGGCTGTGTATAGCAGCCCGGGAAAGTCTCATGTAGGGTTTTTATCTTCCTCAGCCTTACCACTTGTAAGGCAAAACAGACCATGGTTTTTCAAAACCCTTTTTGTAAGTAACAGAGAGCTTCCAGAACAAGGTTACCCAGGACCAGACTCCTTAGGGTTTTCCAGGCACTCAGGCAAGTATCTTTTGTAGGACCCCTGCCTATATGTAGAAGAAAGGTCTTGTGATCTGCTTCTGAAAGGTCACAGCCTTGAAAATCCTATGGAGTTCAGTTCTACTCTGCAACAAATGGGGTCACCATGAGTTGGAATCGACTTGACAGCAACTGGTTTGGTTTTTGATTTCGTCTGCCTATATAAACAATTTGATTAAAAAGTATATTATAAAATTCATGGGCCCATGTGAGGTATAATAATTTATCAACGAGGATAATTTGTTTATTATCCAATCAGTACATGTGAAGAGTATAATACCCAGGTACCATCTTTTTGTGTTCTTTGTATCAAATGCATTGTTCCTGGCTAACTTCATATCTCCCACCATGAGAAAAAGCTAGCAACACTTACTGCTCACAAAACCATGACTTTTTGAAACTATTTGTACTGCAGTTCCCTAACACCATTTACTTAGTGACTACAGCATCCATCATGCCATCTATGGACACCAGCTTTCAGTGACTCTCTCAAAGATTGTTACTATGCTTTGTTGACGATGACCACAAATGCAGGCCTTACCCTTGTATGTTGTTAAGAATGTTGTTAAGAAAATATATGAATGATAATTTTTCTGGTCCTTAAAGTTACATTTAGATTTTATAGTATAAACATAGATCAATGTATTTTCCAACCGTGTCTTCTCTTGGACTCTTCAGGCATTGCTAGAATGTGATCTCTTCCCATGCTGATTGCACTCCTGCTGTCCACATACCACCACCAGTGAGCAGAATAGGTGAGACACCTGTGGGCAAACTGTACAAGGAATGTGCATCCATCCACATACCACCACCAGCGAGCAGAATAGGTGAGACACCTGTGGGCAAACTGCACAAGGAATGTGCATTCAGCTTAAGAGAGAGCGATTGCAAAAGTCTGTTTGTGTTGGGACACAAGGTTCTCAAGAGCCTTCAGAGAACACAGGTCCAGCCCTCCCAGGAGGACTGCCTCACATATGGTGCAGAGCCTGCAGGGGTGTGAGGTGTCCGCCAGAGGGACCAGCAGCAGGGGCACACACGGTAAAGTTCACCTGTCTCCACTCTGCCGCTTTGGAAGCTGTGGATAGAAGGCAGCTCTGTAGTCAGAACACAGACAGGTGAAAGTCGACGCAGGAGCTCACATAGGTGCCTAAGGCCAAGAGTAAATGATAGACTGTCGGTTGCCTGGAGCTCAGAACACATGCTCTGCCTGATGTGAGAGGCAGTGAAAACTATCATGTTACCAGCATTCAGGCAGCCCCATCATGCAGCATCTAGCAAAATGTATGTTGCGAAGGCCAGCTGAAAGGTCTGTGCATCATGATCGCCCCGTAGGGCACAAGTCCCCATAAGCATGAGAGCGCCTTGTGGCATCTTACTGACCCCACTTGTGGGTGAAGGTAGAGGGGACTAGCTCCCAGAAAGGGAGACGTGGGGCCAGCAGTCAGAGAGCCCTGCCCAGATCCATCTCTGCCAGCCCTGCTGGTCCTAGACACTGGAAAGAGATTTAGAAAATTTCTAGAAAGGATCTCCCTGAAACCAGGACACACATGAGACATGGTCTAGGGCCAGAGCACCCTGGTCTGCCATCATGGCTGGTCTCAGGGCACGGAGGGGGACTTAGAAAGTTTTGAGGAAAGCACTTCAAATCTGGAGCCTCACTTGCCTTGGCCTAAGGGTGGTACTGAGATTCTCAGCACCTGGTGTACTTTTGGTACAGTTCTCACTTTCTCAGGACATTTTACGTTAACCTCTTCAGGTGAAGTGGTTTCCGCAAGGATGAGAGAAAGTTCCACACTCATTTCTACAACAAACGGAGAAGAAACCCAACCTGTTAAACAACCAAGTCATTTTAAACCCTTTCCGGATTAGGATGGGTGTTATTAATCTGTTTCCTTGACATAATTAACTCTATTTTTATGGACTCAGCTGGGGCACTGGTAAATGCAGAGGATGAGACAGGCTCAGGTAAATCTGGGTGTGCTGGAGGCAGCAATCCTTCGTAATACTGATGAATGCAGTCTGAAGAATTGCTATTGTTTCTTCTCTTCTCCTACGCTGCAGTACAGTTTTCGGAGTGCCCTCCTGACATTCTAATTACGTAATTACCACTCAAGTGTTCTGGCTAGGACAACAAGGTCACATAGAAAGTCATGATGTGCTGCAGTAATTCAGCAGTCATTTTTTGACTTTTTTTTCTTCTTGAAGATGAACATCAATCTTCCATCCATACACTGATTGACCACGTACACAGTCCAAGTCACTTGGATTATTGCACCAGCTTCTAAATGTTCTCTTCAAAGCCTCTTTCATCCTCTTTCTCTCAGGGGTCAGATAATTCTAAAATGCAGATCTAATCATCTTACTCCCAGTTGTCATTTCAACGGTCTTGCATTGCCCTTCATTTCCTCTTGCTGGCCTTCTCCATACTTTCTCTTGCCCAGAGGCCTTCACACATACCGTTTACTCCTGTTGGAACATTCTACCACCCCCTTATCTCTGTTGGCCTGGCTAATTTATACTTGCTCTTGTGCCTCAATTTAAATTTTACTTCTTCTTAGAAGCTATCCAGATACTCCCAGACTAGTCTGCTCTATTATCACACAATCACACTTTATTGTTACTGCTTTTTATTTGTCACTATTTCTCAGCAAATGCAAATTTGATGAGAGTAGGGACTGTCTATGCCACTTGTCATCATAACTCCTTTGTCAAGCACGTAGTAGGTGCTTAACAGATATTTGTTGATAAATAAATAAATTACAAACTTTTTACAACTTTATGAAAGTAAGCATTGTATCAGCATCATTTTTAGAGATTAAAAAAAGAAAGTAAAACTCTTGGACTTTATATGTTGAAGAATAGTTCAGCAGATGTCTAAGCTATACCTTTTTCCTTCTGCGGGATCTCAGGGGGAAGAAAGTCATTGTGTCTTGAAGCTTTAGTGCTTTTCATGGCAATCATCTTGATAGTCACTTACATGAAATTTGGTGGGAGGGCCACGAGTATGGCTAAATGCGTATGAAACCTTCAGAGTTATCTATGTCTTTAGTATGATGGTAGCTATTTTTACTATCCCAGTTATCATCATTCAGCATGTGCCCCAACCCAAGGCGAGAATGTTTCTTTGTGACTTGATCTGTATGTTCTGAGTCAGAAATTTTTAAATATCCTTATCTAGGTCAGCAAGAGCCTCCAAGCCCTGCCTTCTCTGATAAAAAAAAAAATAGCACCACACTCCTAACCCACTCAACCTACCATGGCACCCCATCCATCAAAGAAAAAGAAACAATCCTTTCAGCTTTGTTCTGGGCTCAGAAGCTCACATGGCATGGACTTCATAGTAACACTTAGTTCCACAGCTATTGGATGAATACAATGTGGCTAATCCCTTAATCAAACAATTCTTCACAATATAAATGTGATTTTACACGATATTTTGTTTGTTTAGGGTTGAGAACAAAGTTGTCCAGTTAGAAAAAGATATGGATCATCTTGCTCCACTGGTTCCCATAAAAATACCTTGGAGCAAAAAATTCCTTTTGTTCTCTCTCAGTTTCAACTGCTCTTAAAATCTTTATCCATGTACCTATGTATCTATCTATTCTGGAAGGGTATATATGCAAATGTTAACAGGGTCCTAAGATTCTTAGGAAAATCCTTCCAGGTTTTCATGAGCTCTGGGGTCCAGGACTGTTCAGTCTACCATATCCCACTAAGATTTCAAAGCAGCGTAGGCAATATCCGAATGTCACATTTTATAGTAAATAAGGGGAAGAGTAAGAATGTCTCAGTCTTCTTACTGTTCTTAAATTTCAATCTAACTGAACATAAAAGAAACAAAGGACTCAAACAGAGGAGTCTTCCTTGATCCTAAAATAATTAAGCAAATTAAGACAAAGAGGAAAACAAAGTGGCTCCAAAGGAAGGATCAGATTACAAGGATAGAAAAATATTGTGTTATACCCCTGTTCAGAATTCCTGATAGGAATTACTGGGTGTTAACACTCAGATGGGGCAATGATACTCTGTCAAAGTTAGATAGGACAGGTGGTTGGTATAACCACCCCCTAAGTTATGGATTTGTAATTAAAGGTCAGAAGAATTCTGCTACCTCTTTGTTGTACTCTTAAATGTTTTGTAAACCTTCTCTCCTTGGCTTTGCTCATAACATTTCCTGGAAAGTTTGCAAAACCATAAGCAAGGGGCCAATTCCAGCTAGCAGACATACTCTATTTGGTTTTCAGAGTGGGTTTTATTTTTTTTAAAAATCCTTATTTCTATCTTAAGTTAGAAGACCTGGAAACACTGATCTCCATATTCCTGGATGACAACAATCAGTGGGAGCTGTGTAGTTGGACCCTTCTCGATGGGTCCCCTGTTTGCTACAATCATTCCCACTTTCTAATTTCTTATACCAGCCCCCTTTATTCATTTACATCACCTCCCTGTCTCCTTTGGACATAGAGTTCTCAATCCCTACTCTACAGAGACTGCCTTCCCCATCCATCTCTACCTGTTGATTTTGTAGCCATCATTCATGGCCCATCTCAAACGACAACCTTCTCTTTCCTTTCCCCAATAATCAGATGTAGGTTCTTCCTCTTTTTAATACTCACAACATTTGATATACTTTTGTAGCAAACACAGTATCCAGTAACATTATTATTCTTATTTGTATTGTACATATCTTGTCCTCTCCTCCTGACTGTATTGTAAGGTTTATAGGCTTACACATTCATTCATTCATTCATTCAGCAGGACTGTATTCAGTACTAGGTGCCACACACTAGGCTAAGTGCTGTGGACATTGTAATGAATAAGAGAAACAGAGTGCAGTCCCTCAGGGAGCTACTGAGAGCAGGAACCGTCTCTTCCTCTTCTTTCCTTCCACTGCAGAGCCTAGGAGAGTGCCTTACACTTAATAAATAGTTGGCATTTGTGATGTGAATTTAGAAGCATCCATTTACATTTACAAAGTGTCTTCTACTTGGCAACTCTATTAACCCAGGTTATATTATTCTATTAAATAAAAGTATTAGAGCTATATTTCTTCAAAAGGAAGTCTAAAAACCAGAATTTTCATTAAGGTATAATAACCACTAAATATTTCTTCTTCCATTTCAGTTACTCTGAGTCACCAAGGTTTAATCCTGAAGTGTACTCAAAGTACTCAGATGTACTTTGATGTCCCTAAAATTTATTTACCTGGGTAACTGCTAAAAGAGAGACGACTGCTGATGGTGTCTTTATCTTTGATGTTGAAGTCCCAGTGTTTATACATCCTCAGCATGGCTGCATACGTGTACCAACTTGAGTGAGCAAAAAAGATATTCTCAAATCCAGGAAGAACCTATGGCCAGAATAACAGTGAATGATGCAGAGGCATATAGATACATGACTACAATTTTAAGTGTAGGAAGCATACAGGGATTGTGTCAATTCAGGAATTTTTCTGCAACTCTTTCCTCAAAACCCAAGTGACTATCGCTATATTAATTACTGGAAAATGTGGCCAAGGAGTCCAACATTAACCGTTAATGTACACAAAACAGATAGATTCCATCCTTTTAAAATCCACGATGGAAGATTCTGGAAGGTGGAAATGTGCAGAAAGCATGAAAGAAATGGTAGAAGAAACAGAGGTGACCTCGTGTACTTCCAGTTCCCTCCCTGGAAGTTCCTTCCAGTTTTTAACTTCTATGATATAGGAACCCAGGAGCTGGCATACAGCTATAGGTACAGGTAAAGAGATGTTGTTACAATCTGGGTAACGTACAGAGTCTGTGTGGACCAGAAAGAGGGAAAAAGAGGGGCTGCTGTGTGTAACTTACCTTAATGAGAGCAGAGCAATGTCCCATTTCCAATCTCTGTATAAACTTCAGGCTATTGCTTTTTATGAGAGAGAATGAGGGAATCAGATCCAACAGATCTCCAACAGCATTCAGGAAATGAATCTGGGAAAGGGTCAGGGGCTGGGAAAGGACAATGACTGCATTTAACATCAATTTGTGGCAGTAAGATGTCATTTTCTGTTTTTCCTCTTCATAGGGATCCATTCAATTATTCCCTTGGAAAGGACCCTAATGTAACCAATATACAATAGTTTATTGTAGCTTATAAAGTGATTTTTTATTCCTTTATAGTTCATTAGAGATGTTTTAGCATGTTTTGATACATACAGGTTTTGGGAGTGTTTCTTTTGACAGGAAAACAAACAGCCTTCTGTTTGCATTCCTGTACAGCTGAGTTTCTCAATATCAGCACTATTGACATTTGGGTTGGATAATTCTTTGTTGTTGTTGGTGGGGTGGTGGTGGTGGTAGTGCTGGGCCTGTAAGATATTTAGCAGCATCCTTGGCCTCTACACTTTATATATCAGTAGCATCCCCCACTTTTGATGACAAAAATGTCTCCAGACATTGCCAAATATCCCCCGAGTGAGGGGAATTGCCCTCAGTTGAGAACCATTGATTTACAGGAAAAACATTCAACTAAGATGCTTTTGATTTTGGTTGTGTGTTTAATATAGGATGAACTGACTTGATAACATTAACCTGAAGCAATTGTCAGACTTATACTTGAACATGAGGTTTTTGTTAACTAGAAAGCACTGCTCCAGCAAGAGTGAAAGGCCACAAGAGTAGACCAGGGCTAGGCCTCTACTAACGCTAAAAAGTTAATTCTTGGGAAGAAGTGGTGGGAAAACAAACAATGGTGTGTTAACTAAAATAAATAAAATCAACCTAATTATTTATTTATATATTCTTTGCCCTCCCTTAAAAAAAAATAAGTCATACATTCATTTTTCAAAATTAAAAAGTTATGAAGTCTAATGAAGAGCAATCCAAAGCTAAAACCCTTGGTGTGACTGGGACTTCTAGCTAAGGTCTAAGTCCAATCCTTTCTTGTCCTAAGTGACTCCATCTTGGAGTTCTTCTCTGTCATACAATGCAACTTGTTGTTTTAAGTGTTTTTACCTCTCTACTCTGCTAGAGGAAGTGCTTGCTGTTAGAAATGACTAATGTTAAAAAAAAGATAATGCCAGTTCTCAGAAAAAGCCCACTTCACCCTCCCTCGAAAAATGTTTTTCTGGCCTGTGCCGAGGTCCTTATGAAGCCTTGTATTTTTTTTTTAAGCTTGTTCAGCCTAAACCTGAGGGAGACCTAACCCCCACTAAAACTTAGAATAAAGTACTATTACAAAGTTAGGGCTGTTCTGTATCATCTAGAGCCATCCTTGCAAAAGATGTCAACACCTGCCAGAATGGTCATCCGAGTCATTGCCACCTACAGCTTTGTACATATTAACCAAACAAAATTGTTTTAGCTGTATTTTGTTGTTTGCAGCTTTTTTAATTCATAAGTCTTTGTATTACTGTAGCCCCCCCCTACCCCGGAACACATTGTTGGATTTCTCCCAGTGCTGCATCTCCCCGCTTTGCAAAACACTTCCTTTGCCATAATAAAACTCTTTGTTTTAAAACCTAAACAGAAGTATGGTGTTTACACTAAAACATTTGGTGTCAGAAGTGGGATCTATAGGCGACTCCCTCTGACAACCCCCCCAAAAATGAAAAAGCGGGCTTTGGATCCAGCTGAGTCAATCAAACTTTCCTTTTTCCACAGACCTTTGGGGACTATCTGGGTGAGTACCTCTTGGATAGAACCTCCGCATCCTCGTGTCTGAGGCCTCTGAGTTTTATTACTGGTACACTTTTATTTTTATTAGCTGATTTTCGTTATTATTTGCTCACTTTCATTCTTAATTCAGCCTGAATTTGTTTTCCCTTTTCTCCCTGTTCTGGGTCTGACAGAGGTAAGTCTACTCCTTGAGTCTTAGTCTGCTTAAAAGTCTGGGTCTAAGTTCTCTGCTTGCAAGTTTCGGTACCTTTGATCCCAAACAACAGTCAAGAGTAGTTCTCTGCCCTCTACTGGGACACCATTAGAGGAAACTGATTGTCTACCTGCAGGTTTGGGTTGAGTGTTTCCATCTGCAAGTCCAGGCACTTTGGTTAAAACAATTTGTCCACCTCTAAGTTTGGGTTAAGTGTTTCTGCTTGCTGGTCTGGGAACTTTGGCAAAAATTGTGTGTTCAAAAAAAGGAACAATCTTTGATGGTTGTGAGGGAGGGGAGGGGTGGGGGGGAACACCAAATAGACAATAGATAAGTGGTAACTTTGGTGAAGGGTAAGACAGTACACAATACTGGGGAAGCCAGCACAACTTGTACAAGGCAAGGTCAAGGAAGCTCCATAGACACATCCAAACTCCATGAGGGACCGAACTGCTAGGCTGAGGGCTGTGGGGACCATGGTTTTGGGGAACATCTAGCTCAACTGGCATAACATAGTTTATAAAGAAAATGTTCTACATTCTACCTTGGTGAGTAGTGCCTGGGGTCTTAAAAGCCTGTGAGCAGCCATCTGAGATACTCCACCGGTCTCACCCCTTTGGGAGCAAGGGAGAATGAATAAAATAAGATACAAGGGAAAGATTAGTCCAAAGGACTAATGGATCACAACTACCATGGCCTCCACCAGACTGAGCCCAGTACAACTAGATGATGTCTGGCTACCACCACTGACTGCTCTGACAGGGATCATGACAGAGGGTCCTGGACAGAGCCGGAGAAAAATGTAGAACAAAATTCTAACTCACAAAAAAAAGACCAAACTTACTGGCCTGACAGAGTCTGGAGAAACCCTGAGAGTATGGCCCCCAGACACCCTTTTAGCTCAGTAATGAAGTCACTCCCGAGGTGCACCCTTCAGCCAAAGATTAGACAGGCCCATAAAACAAAACAAGACTAATGGGGCACAACAGCCTAGGAACAAGGACTAGAAGGCAGGAGGGGAAAGGAAAACTTGTAATAGGGAACCCAAGGTCAAGAAGGGAGAGTGTTGACATGTCGTGGGGTTGTTAACCAATGTCATAAAACAATATGTGCACTAACTATTTAATGAGAGACTATTTGTTCCGTAAACCTTCATCTAAAGTATGATAAAAAATTTTTTTAAAAATTATTCACTTGTAAGTTTGGGTTAAGTGTTTCTGCCTTCAAGTCCAAGTTTGGATACATTTTGATTCTGACTTTAGTGTGCACTCTTAGTTAACAAGGAAGATGGGGAAAAACAAATCCAAGAGTAGAGAATGCCCTTCAGGGACTTCTGCACTATCCATAAGCAAACAGTATGGTCCTGCTACTCAAAGGGCAACCCAGAGTTGGACATTGCCCTTCTACACTCTTTTAGTGTGCCTTCTGGTCTTTAAACACTCTGAAACAGGTAAAATTCAAATGCATCCCTATTCTATCTTTAAGAAAGAAAAATAGAGTAAAAGACAAATGCCCCATATGGAGAACAAGATAAATAACCCATACAGAAAACTTTTGACATGTCTAAACTATTTTTTTCCCCTTGTGCAGTAAGCTAGAAAATAAAAATCATCTTTCTGATTGGTACCAGGAGGCATCTGAAACAACAGGACAGTAAAACTGCCTCCCTAGAAGATTAAAATCTCAAGTGTCTGTCACTCCTCTCTCTGTCCCCTTTGCTTTCAGTTCCCTATGTATACAACCTGATGAGCTTCCAGCAGCTGAATTTTCAGCAGCCAAACCTTCAAGGCTAGAATTTGAGATTTTCAAAACTAGCACTCGAAGTTTCAGAAGCTGAGTCTTTAGAACTAAAGTCTATGTGAATAGAGCTAATTTATGGCCACTGATCATTTTCGTTTTTGAATTGCTCAGAAGTTTTTCTTCCGCTTCTCTAGATGAAAACAACTGGAAAGTTACTTTCAGTTTTCTAAGTGCACAAAGATCTTTTCGCATGCTTTTCATAAATAAGCCTGGATTTCTCTCCTTACCAGGTCACCGGCTTGGGGTTCATAGTCAAACACAATAAACGAAATATATTTGAAGGAATTCAAAATCTCTGTCATCACTTTAAAGGAACTGAGTTCCCCATATGTTTCTCTTATGTGATGTTGAATATAAACTTTTTTGTGTTTTTTTTTCTATTTCTATTTTTTAAAGTTTCCTGTCTTGTTTTGCTGATTTTAAGCTGTGCAGAAGAAAAAAAAATTGTAACTCTTTTTGAATCAAAACCTTTAAATAATGTATTTGGAATGCTTATATAAATTAAGAAAAATTAGAAAACTAGTATTTGTTTCTAGGATTTTTCATAAAAAGATATCAGAGAAAATGGTAACCCTCAAATGGTTCAAACAGTTTCTTTTGTAGTTCATAGCATTGTCTAAAGTTCTTTTTAGCTTTTTAACATTATACGTGGTGTAGTCTTTTTTTTTTTTTTTGGTCTGTTTGTTTAAGTGTTATGTATAAGTTTCATCTTGTCTCAGAAAGCCATAAATTAAACTTTCAATAACATAAAGTAGTCCATTTAAAAAAGAGCACTAAAAAGATAAATTGTTTATTTGGTACAACAAGGCTTTTAAATTATTATTTCTTCACAGGATTTTATACATGTAAAAGAAAAAAATAATAATTTCTCACCTCTAGATGGTATTATTCTAGTTTAATGATAAATAAGCACTTATACAGATCAAACAACTAAGATTAATGAGTCTGAAATTCAAATCCTAGCCTAACGAAAGTTTTTATGTCAACCTTAAAAGCAAAACTTTTCTAAGTAATTTAAGCCAGATATTACATAAAGTATATTTTACTTAGAGTAATTTTAATTATTAAAAAGAAAAAAGACTAAGCTGCTTACCAAGAAAATAAGGTAAATAAAAAAGGTTTGAATAAAAAAAATAAACAATTTAAACAAACTTACTTCAATATATAAGCTTAGATTGACTTCCAAAGTTTTTGAATAACTTACTGATCTTAAAATTAAGTTAATAGACCTCCAGTACACTTAAAGTTGATAAGCTTTTACTTTTTATGTCACAGAAAATGATTATATATGTATATATTTAAGTCTAGTAGTAAGTATATTCATTATTGTCACTTAAAAGGGTGGCACAGTGGTCAAGAACAACGACTGCTAACCAAAAGGTCGGCAGTTCATATCCATCAGGCGCTCCTTGAAAATCCTGTCGGGCAGTTCTACCCTGTCCTATAGGGTCACTATGAGTCAGAATCGACTCAGTGGCAATGGGTAGGTAGGTATAAAGTATATATAACAGAGACAAAAAACGTAAAGGGTTTATTTAAAAAGAACTTAATATTGTCAAAACTCTCATGTACTACAACTATAAGTTTAATGAATTAATTTATAAAAATTTTTAAGAGCCTTAATGTCAAATAACCAAGAGTTGATTTTCTCACTGTTAAATATTTCTCAGTAACCTATTATAAACCCCTAACAATTTTGAAATTCCATAAAAAATTTAACACGTTTAATTTAATAAGTTGTAATTTCTAAGAGTCATTAAGATTTCATAAAAAGGTTGCAAAAGATTCGTTTCTAGTTTATAAAATATAAGTACTAAATTTTTAAAAATTAATATGTCATATGAAATATGTTACATAATTTTAATTATTAACTTAGTCCTATAGTTTAACTGGGGCATTAACATCATTACCCATAAAATTTTTATTACTATTCAAATGTATGAGTACATGATAATATAGTGTTGTGTTTTAAAACTGTTATGTTATATCGAAACCTCTTTAAGAAACAAAGAGAATCATTATGTCTAATGGTATTTTCTTCTGTTTCAAGTTTTTTTCCTTTTGTTTTATGTTGCTTCTATAATTCTTTTAAGAAATACTGTCATAAGCTAACCATGAACATTTTAACTTGTCCTCCACAAAAGGGGTTTTACTTCACTACTTAACAAAATATTTAAACGAAACTGAACTATATCAAACTTATACAAAGGATTATATTTCAAATATAGAAATCTTTGGAATAAATCGAGATTTTAAAAATTAACAAAAATTTTGGACTACTACTGATCCAGGACTACCTGAAGCCAAATTAACTATATAGGATTGGGTAAACGAAAAGATTACTATAAAGTTTATATAAGAATGTTACTAATGTTCAAAGTTCCATTACGTTAACTATAGAATCTCCTATAAGTGCAAAGAAAATGTATTACTGAAATAATGAATGATCAAATAGCTATGAAGAGGGAAACAGTTCTTCAAAACTGAATGGCCCTCAACGTCCTTACTACTGCACAGAAAGTACCTATGTCATTACTGAAACTGATTGCTGATGCAGAATTTAACAGTCCTGTTCTTTTCTTAACTGATTTTATAAATAGTTTTCCTTTTGAAGTTTATTGCATTATTATAAAATGCTATAACAGCTATGCTTAATTTTACTTTAAAGAAGTATTCTTCACAAGTCACAAATGCATTTGAAACTCAAAAGCTGAGTATATCTAAATTACCTTCTAATTTAGTCTAGAGACTATGCTTATTGAAAAAAGACAAATCTTTTTGGACTTGCCAGCCTACCAAAAGACTAAAAACTAAAATTCAAGCGTCTAACTGACCCTCCAGTCAACTAAGAGAATTGGGCTGAAATTCAAGCATTTCTCTTCTGGATAAAAAGTAGGCCGCACCTGAGGAGACTGTTTACACTTGCCAAGATTTCTGGACCAGGCCTGTATACTTTCCTTATGAAACAGCAGAAATATTTGAACTATATTTTCTTATTTCATCATTACACTTATCAGTATTCTAGATCACACCATTCATATCATGTAGTTAACTTTAAAACTAGTTACTCTTCATTTAACTCCTATTGTATTTAAAGTAATCTAGTTCTATTGATAATCACATAGAATGGCAAAATACTTAGAATCAGTTTTTTAGTTATTCTGGTCATACTTTTTAGTATCAGTGGACTCCAGTTTCAAAATATCATCCCGTTTTAATGTAATGTTCTTTCCCTGCAAATCTATACCCCTTACCTTTAATGCTACTCATGTTTTAATCCCATAAGGCCTATATTGCTCTTTTGTATATCTCATTGGCTATCATGTTTCCAGTAGCTATATTATGTTATAGCATCATCCCTTGTTTTAGTACCTTGTTATTAATGCAAGCTAGAAAAGTCATTTCTCTCTACCTAATACTCATTACATTTAAAACAGCCCAGCTTTTACTTTACATACTTAATAGCCTTTTGTCACACTTTAGTCAATGACTGACGAAAGTGCCTGCAATGGTACCCAGCTATCTGTCTGATGATGTTTGAGCCTCGTCATTCATCTGATAGTGCCCAGGGCCTTAAATGACTTACAAGGTAAGCAGCCACCCTTTTTAACGTTTTTAACCCTTGCAGAAGATGGGTTACTCCTTTGTGGGTGACATGAGACCAACTCGCCCTGAAGATGAGACCTTACAAATAAGGCAACAATCCCAACCCAAAGACAAAGTCCGTGCAGAAAAAAAAAATCCTTAAGTGTGATCATTGAGTTCCTAGAGGATTTTTTTTATTAAAAGGAGGGAGTGACGAAGAGCATTCCAAAGCTAAAAGCCTTGGTGTGACTGGGACTTCTAGCTAAGGTCTGAGCCCAATCCTTTCTTGTCCTAAGTGACTCCATCTTGGAGTTCTTCTCTGTCATACAATGCAACTTGTAATTTTAAGTGTTTTTGCCTCCATACTCTGCTAGAGGAAGCACTTGTGGTTAGAAATGGCCAATGTTAAAAAGAGACATTTCAAGACTTACACAGTTGTGAAATACATGACTCTACTGACTATGCCAGTTGTCAGATAAAGCACCCTTTGCCCTCTCTTGAAAAATGTTTTTCTAGCCTGTGCCTAGGTCCTTATGAAGCCTTGCATTTTTTTCTTAAACCTTGTTCAGCCTAAACCCAAGGGGGACCTAACTCCCTCTTAAAACTTATAATTAGAATAAACTAATAATACAAAGTTATGGCTTTTCTGTATCATCTAGAGCCATCCTTGCAAAAGATGTCAACACTTGTCAGAATGGTCATCCAAGGTGTTGCCACCCCCTACAGCTTTGTATATTTTTACCAATCAAAATTGTTTTAGTGTATCTTGCTGTTTTTTTTTTTTTTTTTTTTTTTTGCTCTTTTTTTTTTTTTTTTTTTTTACTGCCCTCCATCCCCCTGAACATACTGTTGGATTTCTCCCAGCACTGCATCTCCCTGTTTTGCAGAAGGCTTTCTTTGCCATAATAAAACTCGTTGTTTTTAAACCTAAACAGATGTATGGTGTTTACATTACAACAAACCTACAGTGAAAAGTCTCCCTTCTACTCCTCTCCTCCATTAGCTCAGTTCCCACCCCATCTCTATTTACCCTTTTTATTGTTTTCTTGTGGATACCTCGAGTTTTTTAAATGCCTTATAAATACAATTTTTTACACAAATGGTAGTCATTACATGTACTGTTCTTCACCTTGATTTTTTTTTCTTTTAATATCTTGGGGATTTTTCCATTTTGGATGTAAAAACATTCCTTATTCTTTTAAACAGTATTCCAATGAATGGATGCATTATAATATTTTTAACCAGTATGTTGATGATTGATGTTTAGGTGGCTTCCAGTCTTTTGTTATTATAAACAATACTACAATAATTAATCTTGGACACATCATTTTGTGTGTGTGCGGTATAAAAAATGTGTGTGGTATAAATTCCTAGAAGTGATTTTGATAGATATCGCCAGACTGTCCCACAAGGGTTATTTTAATTATACTCTTACATTCTCAACAACACAGTAAACATTTGGTTTATTTTCAATCTGAGAGGTGAAAAACAGTATCTCATTGTAATTTATATTTGCATTTCTTATATGCAAGGTTGAGCATCTGTGTAAGAACCTTCAGATTTCTTTTCTGTAAATTGTTCGTATGTTTTATCCATATTTCTACTTAGTTGTTCTTATTGACTTTTAGGATCTCTAAATATTAGGGAGATTAGCTGTTTGTCTTTTACGTAAATTGCAAATTTTGTTTTTCAGTTTGTACTTCATCTTTTTCTTTTTAATTGTGCTTTAAGTGAAAGTTTACAGTTCAGATCAGTTTCTCATATAAAAACTCATACACACATTGCTATGCGACCCTAGCTGCTCTCCCTATAATGTGACAGCACTCTCCTCCTTTCCACCCTGGATTTCCCATATCCATTCAACCAGCTCCTGTCCCTTTTTGCCTTCTTATCTCACCTTTGGACAGGAGCTGCCCATTTAGTCTCATGTATCTACTTGAGCTAAGAATCACTCTCTTCACGAGTATCATTTTATGTCCCATAGTCCAGCCTCATCTTTGTCTGAAGAACTGGCTTCAGGAATGGTTTCAGTTCTGGGTGAAAGGAGAGTCCAGGGGCCATGTCTTCTGGGGTCCCTCTAGTCTCAGTCAGACCATTAAGTCTGGTCTTCTTACTAGAATTTGAGTTCTGCACCCCACTTGTCATGGATTGAATTATGTTCCCCCAAAAATATGTATATCATTTTGGCTGGGCCAAGATTCCAGGTACTGTGTGATTTTCCTATATGTTGTAAATCCTGTCTCTACGATGTTAATGAGGTAGGATGGGTGGCAGTTGTGTTAGTAAGGCAGGACTGGATCTACAAGATTGGATTGTGTCCTTAGGCAATCTCTTGAGATATAAAAGACAGAAGTGAGCAGAGAGATAGGGGGGCCTCATACCATCAAGAAAGCAGTGCCAGGAGCAGACAGCGTCATTTGGACCAGGGTCCCTGCGCCGAGAAGCTCCTAGTCCAGGGGGACACTGATGAGAAGGCTGAGAGAGAGAGAAAGACTTCCCCTGGAGCTGACGCCCTGAATTTGGACTTTTAGCCTACTTTACTGTAAGGAAATAAATTTCTCTTTGTTAAAGCCATCCACTTGAGGTATTTCTGTTGTAGCAGCACTAGATGACTAAGACAGAATTTGGTACCGAGAGAGTGGGGTGCTGCTCTAACAGGCACCTATAATGGGGAAGTGGTTTTAAAACTGTGAATGGGTAGACGTGCGGCAGTGACAGAGGACCAGCAGCAGCAGAGAACCAACAGCAGCAGAACCAGGAGACCAGTGCGAGACAGCACTGGTGCCGACCCATGGAGTGAGAAAGCTGAGTGCCTGTGTGCGGGAGGCTTCCTGGTGGAGTGGGCTGCCTCCGGGCACTTACCGGTGGAGCTACAGAGCTTTGGAACACTTGCCCCAGCAGGGCAGATGCGGGCATGAGGCCTGAGGGCCAAGAGGCCACAGGAAACAGAAGCAGAAGCTGAAGAGACAAGAGACACAAGAAGCCGAGCTGCCTCAGTCTCAAAAAGTATGGCTGTGACCTCAGGGGTTTCAAAGGGTGGAGCCATGGCCTCTTGTGCTTCTAAGGGTGGAGTCGCCACTCAGATGGACTGGGAGAATGGTGAGCCTAAATAAAGCCAAGGGAGCAGAGTTGCTGTCCCAGAGGGCCTGGAAGGCAGAGCTGAAGCCTAGGGCCGAGGGGCCTCCACTCAAGATCCAGAGACTGTGGCCAATACCTAGAGTCTGGAGGGCAGGGCTATTGTGTAAATTGTCTCAGAGAACAGAGGATCATTTCCAAAGCCTTGAGGGCTAATGTAATGTGTTCTGCTGACTTGCTTGGTGCCTGTTATCACTTCTTTTCCTCTAGTTTCTCCCATTTGCAATGGAAATGTCTAGCTTGTGCCTGTTCTGCCATTGTACCTTTGGAAGCAAATAACTGTATTCTAGATTTCACAGATGAAGTGGAATTTTTGGATTTTGGACTTGGAGTTAAGACTTTGCTATGATATGATGGGGTGAATGTGTTTTCCATGTTGCAAGGATGTGATTTTTGGGGGGTCAAAGGGTGGAATGTCATGGATTGAATTATGAATTATGACACCACTTTTCTCCTGCTCTGTCAGGGACTCTCTATTGTGTTCCCTGTCAGGGTGGCCATTGGTGGTATCCAGACACCACCTAGTTCTTCTGGTCTCAGGCTGATGGAGTCTCTGGTTTATGTGGACTTTTCTTTCTCTTGGGCTAATATTTTCCTTGTGTCTTTGGTGTTCTTCACTCTCCTTTACTCCAGGTAGGTTGGGACCAATGGATGTATCTTAGATGGCCACTTGCAAGCTTTTAAGACCCCAGATGCCACTCACCAAAGTGGGATGCAGAACATTTTCTTAATAAACTGTGTTACACCAATTGACCTAGATGTCCCTTGAAACCATGGTCCTCAGACCCCCACCCGTGCTACTCCGTCTCTCGAAGTGTTTGGTTGTATTCAGGAAACTTCTTAGTTTTTGGTTTAGTCCAGTGGTGCTGACTTCCCCTGTATTGTGTGTTGTCCTTCCCTTCACCTAAGATAATTCTTATCTAACATCTAGTTAGTGAATACCCCTCTCCCTCCCTACCCTCGTAACCATCAAATAATGTTTTCTTCTGTGTTTAACCCATTTCTTGAGTTCTTATAATAGTGGTCTCATACAATATTTGTTCTTTTGCAGCTGACTAATTTCACTCATCATAATGCCCTCCAGATTCATCCACGTTATGAGATGTTTCGCTGATTCATCGTTGTTCTTCATTGTTGCGTAGTGTTCCATTGCGTGAATATAACAATTTGTTTATCCATTCGTCCATTGACGGGCACCTAGGTTGTTTCCATCTTTTTTGCTACTGTGAACAGTGCTGCAATGTACATGGGTGTGCATATATCTATTCATATGACGACTCTTATTTCTCTAGGATATATTCCAAGGAGCGGGATTGCTGGATGGTACGGTACTTCTATTTCTAGCTTTTTAAGGAAGTGCCAAATCGATTTACAAAGTGTTTGTACCATTTTACATTCCTACTATCTGTGTTTAAGTGTTCCAGTCTCTCCATGACCTCTCCAATTTATTATTTTGTGTTTGTTTGGATTAATGCTAGCCTTGTTGGGGTGAGATGGTTTCTCATTGTAGTTTTGATATATATAGGAAGCTAAAAATAAATCATGATTTCCTACTTATATTTCAAATGATGTTTAAAAACCACAGTCTTTACTGATTTTTCTGATGCTGAAAATCCTAATTTTTAACATAATTCCTTATTTACTTTATCCTACTATATCAATCCATCCAACTCTTTCTCTCTATATATAATTTCAAAATAACATTAGCAATATTATTACTAAAGTGAGATTACTGAATACAGTTTTCTTTTTTTGTAGTTGTTCTTGTCCTTATGATCTATCCCACTAAGGATGTGCAGATAAATGTTTTAATGTCCTTTGATATAATTGCTCTCTGTGTGGTTATACCATCACTTGATAGATGTATTTGTTTTAGTTTGCTTTCAATTTTTAGGGATTGCATTTTTTTGTGATTAAATTTTGTTTTATAACTATGTTTAGCATTTACATGGTTCTGAAGTCAAACCTATAAAACAAGGTAAATTCTGAGAAATGTACCTTGCATCCCTGTCCTCCCCACTCTTTTTTTTTTTTTCCTTCTTTTGTAGGTAATAATTTTTTAAAAAGTTTTGGTTTATTCGCTCATTGTTGTTTCTTCTTAAAAAGAAGCAAATCTCTCCATCTCTGTCTCTGTCCGTTTCTGTTTCCTTCTTTCCTTCCTTCCTGTCTCCCTCTCTCCTTTCCTCCCTTCCTCCTGTCCTTCTGTAAAAGGTAGCACAGAGTGCACAGTGTTCTTTGCCTTAATTTTCCCACTTAATAATATATTGTGGAGAGTACTCCGTAACAGTATATAGAGGTCTACCTCATTTATTCAGTCAGTCCTCTATGTATTTGACTGTTTCCCATCTTTTGGCATTACAAATTGTCTGCTATGAATAGGTTTCCACATATGCTATATTGTATTTTACCAGTGCATCTTTGTAATAAGGGTCCTAGATTGCTAGGCCAAAGGGTACATTAATATGTTATTTTGGTAGAGAGTGCCAAAATTTCCTTCCATAGTGGATGTACCATTTTGTATTCCCACTAGTATTTTAGAAGAATGCCTCTTTTCTCCCAGCCTTGCCAACAGGGTATGCTGTCACATTTTGGAATTTTTGCCAAACTGATAAGTGAGAAAGTATTTCTCAGTGTGGTTTAAATTCACATTTCTAATCTCATGAGCATGCTTGAGCTCATATGATTAAGAGTCATTTGCGTCACCTTTCTGTGAACTTTTTGCATACTTTGTCCATTTTTCTGCCCATTTTTTTCTTCTTAATTCTTATAAGCTTTTTTTGTTACAGTTATGGATTTCAAACCTTTCTGATATAAAGTTGCAAATACTTTTCCCAGTTGTTTATCATTTTAATTTGCTTACAAAATTTGGTTTTTAAAATTTTTTATGTAGTCAGATTTACTTATCTGGATTCTAGACTTTGAATCACAGATGAGAAAGTTGATGCCACTATCAGGTTATAAAGAAATTCACTTTGTTTTTCCTAATACTTGCATGATTTCATTCTTGCATTAAGATCCCTAATCCATTTAGTATCTGTCCTGGTGTAAAGTGTGAAGAATGCACCCAATTAGATTTTTCCATTATATCTAGACATCTCCAAACCATTTATCAAAAACTTCCTTTCTCCCCATTTGCTTTAAGATGATGTCTGAATCATATACCAACTTTCCATAGGTTCTGGGGTCTATTTTTGGATTTTCTATTCTGTTCCATTGATCTGTCTGTATATTCATTTTCTGACACTACATTCTTGCAATTGTAATGATTTTGTAATATGTACTATTATCTGGTAGGGGTAGAGAGATTTTCCTTTGTCAGTCAATCTGAAAGTCTTTTTAATAAGTGATTTAAACCCTTTTACATTTACTGATACTTTTCGTATGCTTCACTATTTGGTCTGTTTTCTTTGCTCTCTCTAGTCTTTTCTTTTTTTCTTTTGCTATTTAAGTATGTTTAAAAATTTTTTGTCAAGCTTTTACTAACTTTTACTATTGAGTTCAAGATTTGGGAGGCTATTTTGATAAGTTTATATAGGGGCCCACATTTTCCCTTTTGCCTCAGTCTCCAGTATGGCTCAGGGACTCATGGAAATCATCTTCCCTGAGGACATACATGTTCACAACATTTGTCTGCAACCTTTGTGCTTGAAGGTCAGTTTTGCTGGCTATAATATCCTCATCTCACATTTTTTCCTTGGGTATTTTAATTATCTTACTTAAATTTCTTCTAGCATCATTGTCAAAAATCTGATGCCAATTCAATAGTCTTCCCTTTATAAGAAATTTGGTATTTTTGCCTGGATTGCCCAAATTATACATAGTCCAATAATTCTACTAGAATACAGTTCAGTATTGACAGTTCTAGGTCGATTTTGCCAGGTACACAGAGTGCCCTTTTAATAGATAGCATCATTCTTTTTTCTTTTGGAAATTTTTTCTTAAATTACAATTTAGTGTTTATTTCTTTGCACTGCTTTGGATTTCTTGTACAATGAATCATCTATATTGATCATTTTTAATTTCTTCATTTCTGTTTTTGTTTTTTACTTTTTCTTAATTTCATCCTCTATTTCTCTTACTATAATTTCTATGGTGGCTATTCTTGTGTTTCTTCTAGTTTAGTTTTCAATTCTGAATCTTTTTTTCTTTATTCCTAATTCTCTTCCAAGTTCTACAAGCTCTCTTTGCATAAACTCCTCTTGCCTGGCTATACTATTTCATAACATTTCTACTTCTGATTTATGCTGTTCTTTCATAGCTTCTACTGTTTTTTTTAGTTTTTTTATGACTAATTTGAAACATCATTACAGTTTTCACTGCTTTGTGGTTATCAGGGTTTTGAACTGGCTCTTTCCAGTTTGACCTCCTGATGAAAATTTGCATTTCCACCCTAGAGATACTGAATCAGAGCCTACATTTTTAACAAGATCCCTCTGGTTATATATTCATGCTGTTGTTCAGCTCATTCTCTTCTTTTTTTTCCTCTCAATACTTTTTATGAAGTTTGACCACAATCTTTTTTTTTTATGTTTAAATGGAACAGGTTAGAAGATTTCCAAGGGAGCGAGAATGGGTCATACTAGCATTCCTAGTTTCAAAGCTCATGGGCTCTTACCTGTTTTTTAACCAAAAGTATTTAAAAAATGGCCCCTACCAGCAGTTTTCATCCAGTATGAAGCTCTGTCCTTATGGAAGGGGGTATTCAGTGGGTTATTTCTGAGCGCCTTGAGTGCTTAAGCTGCACCAGAACTCACCGATCTTCCCCTCATATATCTTAACCCTTGAAATAGAGCCTGGGAAGCCTTTTCCTGGTTTTTATGGTTGTTCTCAAATGTTGTTGAGTTTTCCCTCTGAGTGAAGTTCACTGAGGAGTGTGTGCTTATTGGCCATTTCTCTGTCCCTGCTCTCAGAACCAACAAATGTCCCATTTTTATTCCCAATGCTTTGCCTTCACAGCTGTTCACCTTGCATGGACCTTGCAATGGTAGGCGGTTTGGCTCTATCCACATGTATTTGGGGTTTGTTGTGGGAATACCTTGAATTTTGTTAAGATTTGTGTTAAAAAAATTTTTTTTTTCCTAGTTGCCCTGTCTGTTGGTGTGAAGCAATTTAGAGAGGTTCAAAAACTGTTCTGGCACTGACATTTTGCCCCTTTTAATTACAACATTTTTAACCACACACTATTTAGGGTTTTCTACATAGCAAATAGTATCAATTATTAATAATGGTGATTTGGTTTCCTTCTGTCCACTTCTTACTACTTTTATATCCTTTGTTTTTTTGTTTTACTGCCCTGGTTAGAACTTCTAATACAATGTAGAATAAAAGTTATCACTGTAGACATACTTTCTTCTTCTCCACATTAAAAGAAATTGTTTGGAAATCTCTAACTGGCCTCTCACTATCCATTCTTTTTCTTCTATGCTAATAGAAACTTTAGCTGGACACAAGGCTAGCCAGCTAAAGAATACATTTCTACCTTTGCTTTCAGCTAGATGTGCCCATGTCACTAGGTTTTGGCCAATTGAATGTGAATAGAAGCAATTCCTTAAACAAAAATAATGAGGCCTCCATTTTCTATTTCACCAGTTCCTGATGGCTGGAATGTGAACGTGGTGGAGAGCTCTGGAGTAGGCATCTCATGGAGACGAAGCCAGGATCCATGCCACTGTGGAGCTGCCATACTGGCCCTAACCGAAACAGCTCCCACTCAGATTGTTACATGACAGAAAAATAAACATATTCATTTAAACCACTGTTATTTTGGCCTTGTAACAGCAGTTAAACTGGCATCTAATTAATACAGGAATGCTTTCAACATTTCACCATTAAATAGGTTGTTTGCTCTACGTATTATAGCATTAGGGGCATTTCCTTTTATTCCTTGTTTTCTAGGAATTTTCTTTTTTGTAAAATTTTCCCCATAAACCAAAAAAACCTGTTGCTGTAGAGTCGATTCCAACTCATAGAGACCCTATAGGACAGAGTAGAACTGCCCCATAGGGTTTCCAAGGTGAAATCTTTACGGAGGCAGACTGCCACATCTTCCCGTCTGAAGAGCAGCTGGTGGGTTCAAATAGCCAACCTTTCATTAGCAACCTAGTGCTTAATCATTGTGCCACAAAGGCTCCATTTTTTTTTCATAGTTGTTAACAGTTAGCAAATGCTTTTTTTCTCTCTGTTGAGATCATATATATATATAT
The DNA here is from genome assembly GCF_000243295.1 of Trichechus manatus latirostris. Lineage (NCBI taxonomy): Eukaryota > Metazoa > Chordata > Mammalia > Sirenia > Trichechidae > Trichechus > Trichechus manatus. The sequence continues at coordinate 3,417,630 of NW_004444120.1, forward strand.
TTCCACTTTAATGTGTTACTGTGGTAACTTACATGAATTGATTTTCTAACCATAAATCAACTTTACATTCCTAGGATAAACCTTATCTTGGTTATGATATACTATCTTTTTTTTTATACATTGCTTAATTTGGTTTGTTAATATTTTGTACAGTATTTTTGCAGCTATAATCTAGAAAGATATTGGTATGTTATTTTTCTTTTCTGTACTCTTAGGCTTCCATTTTTGTTGTTGAAAAATCAGCTATCAGGTAATGACTTTCTCTCCATTTGCTTTGAAGTCTTCCATCCCCACCCCCCACCCCCACCCCCGTTTCATTACAATTGTGTCCGGGTATAGATTTCCGTTTATATATAGTGATAGGGACTCACTGGGCCTGCTAGAGCTCAGTATTGGTGCATTTTAAAAATTCTGAAAATTCTCAGCTGTTTTCAGATAAAAGACTCCTCCCCATTCTTTCATTTTCTGCAAATCACTGTTAACCTCTATGTCTCTTAGCATGCCTTTCCTATTTTGTATTTTTTGTCATCTTGGGCTGAATTCTAGAAAATTTCTTTAGCTATCTCTTCAAGTTTATTGACTATTCTAATGAATTTAATTTGTTGTTATTTTCGTACATTGGGTTTCTAACTTCAATTATTATATTTTTTCATTTCCAGAAGTTATAGTTTTAATTTTCCAGGTGTTGGAGTGTTTTGTTTTCTGATTTGTTATTGATTTAGCATTTATTTCAATATGTATTTATTGAGGGGTTTTGTGGTCTAACGTATGTTAAGTTTTTGAGATTATTCCATGTGCACTTGAAAAGGTATATTTTATATTTAGAGGATGCATAAATCTATATTTATATCTATATATTTATACCTGTACCTTTATCTATATTGGGGCCCTGGTGGCACAGTGGTTAAGAGCTAAGGCTGTTAACCAAAAGATTGGCAGTTCGAATCCACCAGCTGCTCCTTGGAAACTCTATGGAGCAATTCTACTCTGTCTTATAGAGGTACTATGGATCAGAATTGACTGGACGGCAAAGGGTTTGGTTTTTTTTGGTTTTATATCTATATTAGATTTACTTTATTTTGCTATATAGGTGTTCTATGTCCTTACTTTCTTTTGGAGACTTCATCTAAGTGAACTGAGAAGCAAAGTAAAGTCTCCTACTTCTAATATGTTTTTATTTTAACTTATTATCTCTTATGGTTAGTACTTTGTGTTGATGCTGTTATTTGGTAATGGATATTCATAATTTTATAACTTCATTGTAAAGTATAACTTTTAGCATTATGAAGATCTATTTTTGTCTTATTTTGTGCTTTCTGGCCTGAATTTCAGACAAAATTCCACATTGTTGATAACAGTATTAGAGCCTCTGCTTTAATTCATTTGCATTTGCCTAGTATACCCTTAAGGAGCCCTAGTGGCACAATGGTTAAGCACTCAGCTGCTAACTGAAAGGTCTGCAGCTCAAACCCGCCAGCACCTCTACAGGAGAAAAAAAGCTAGTGATCTGCTCCTATGAAGACTGCTGTTGTTGTGTGCTGTCAAGTCGACTCTGGCTCCTAGTGACCTTATAGGACAGAATAAAACTGCCCCATAGGGTTTCTTAGGCTGTGATCTTCAGAGGAGCAGACTGCCAGATCTTTTCTCCCCCAGAGCCGATGGGTGGGTTTGAACCGCAGACCTTTTGGTTAGCAGCTGAGTGCTTAGCCACTGCACCACCAGGCCTCCTTCCCATAAAGATTATAAAAAAACAAAAACAAAAACCCATGGCGGACAAGTCAATTCCAATTGATAGCGACCCTACAGGACAGAGTAGACTGACCCCCTAGGGTTTCCAAGGAGTGGCTGGTGGATTTGAACTGCTAACCGTTTGGTTAGCAGCTGAGCTTTTAACCACTGGGCCACCAGGGCTCCCTCCTGTAAAGCTTACAATCTAGAATACCCTGTGAGGCAGTTCTACTCTGTCATATAGGGTCACTGTGACTAGGGATCCACTTGACGGCATACGACAACAGTACACTTTATTCATACTTTTATTTCAATCAATCTGAATCACGTGGTTTTCTGTGTGTGTCTTATATACAGAGTAAATTTTGCTTTTGCATTATACTACAATTTAAAAATATTTTCCCTTCAATATTTTCTTTTTCATATACTGATATGACTGATAGATTTCATGTATTAGCAAATTAAACAATTACTTTGACCTTATGGTTATTTATTTACTGGATCCAAAATTGAAGAAATAAAGGAAATCAGACTATTCCAGTGTTAAAGTTATATTTTGGGGCCATTTCAGGAAGGTTTTAATACTCCCAGGAAACAAAATTTCCTAAGTTTTGCAAATAAATCAAATGGTACCTTTGAGTCCTTAATGATCAGCTGAAGCTTTCAAAAAACTTACGGGGTGTGTATGTGTGTAGGGTCAGAAGCATAGAACTTACACACTTAGACATTTTGGTTTCCCAAGCATATAGTCTAAAATACTAGCTTACTTGAAAAGTCAATATATTCATAGGCCTTTTAACCTACTCCATAGCACGGTATTATGAAAGTCATTAAGAAAATGCAGAAACAAGTTGATTTATTCAGCGTGTGTTGAGCTTGAATTATGTGCTACAAATAAGATAGATAAGATTGCACTTGTCTGCAAGGAATTTATATCCTCTAACCTTAAAGACAAATTTTAATATCCCTGTCATACCACATAAATTCTAAGCAGCTCCTTAGAAGTCTTACCTTTTTCCCTTCTAATAGAGCCCTCTTCATTGCTCCCATATATAGCCCGTCCAGTTGTGCCATAACATAGCCAACATGTCTCCAAAATGGGTCACCCTTATAATCTTTGACATTTTTCTGGACCCACTCATGTTGCTTCCTGAAAGAGAAAGTAGATTTGCATTAGAGGTCTCTGCAGTTGCTCATTCAAAGCTAAATCAAATCCAGGCATTTAGAGATTTTCTACTCAGACATATATGCTGGCATAAATTCAGTTCTAGATTTTATAACATTCCAGTCACTTGAAAGGATTTCAGGGCACATCCTAAGTGATTTTTAATCTCTCCCCAGGGCCATGACTCTTCTTGTATAGCTTCCTCCATGCTCTAGCTGGAAGCAAAACACAGGTGTGATATTTACTTACCTGTGATGCTGAGACCTAAGAAAGTCAAGGATAAACCACCCAGATACATTTCATATAAAATGATAATGCCTCATGAAGCCAATAAAGATAAATTGATTAACTTTTCTTTGGTATGTGTCCATGGTAAAGTTAAAGAACAGCAAAAAAAATAAAACTCCTAAGGACTGGGGCTTTATATGTTTATATTTTTCTTACAGGTCATTTTCACAGCTATTGTTCAATCCATTTCAGTTGCTACTAATAATACTTCAATGCCTCTGTCCTAGCATATTAATATCTTTTTTTTTTTTAAATAGTCTCTTCATTCTGCCTCCTCTCTTTCGGTTCCTTCAATTCTCTGCATTTTGTAGGGGACGATTTAACATAATTTTGCATACTGAAAGCTATTTCTGGTTTGTCCAGACTATCTCTAGATCAATCTTAGAATAACACAATGTCATTGCTTCATGGGATCTAGTCCAATGGTTTTTGATCTATGTTCTGTAGGATCTTAGCATTCCATGAAGAGGTTGCTCAGGGTGTGATTTGGATGGCCAAACCAAGAGCCCTCCTGTCCCCAAATTAATCTCACACCCTGTCATTCCACAGATATAAAACAATTTTTCTGAGTATTGTAGGATTGTTAGCCTTCAAAAATACTTTATTAAAATAGAAATATTCTCAGAGAGTGTTAAGAATTATGACTTTAGATATTAGCTCACACCATTAATCACCAAGCCCATGCCAAGGAAACACCTCCAAGGAGGGGGCGGGATCCAAGAAGGAAGGAGAGAGGCCCCCATGTGTAAGGGATCCCGGGACTTAACTTTGCCTGCCTTACAATGATGTATCTCCTCCAGCCATATTAACAATTAATAATGTAATACTCAACTGGACCTCTGAAGCAGCCAAAATTAAAGGACATATTGTCTGCAATCAGTTTGCATGCCATTACCAAAAGAGCTGTACCATACTAATGGAGTCCTGCTAAAGAGATAGCATCTCCTTAGTAAGAGGAAAAGCTGCTGTTTGAAGTCAGAGATTCTGTGTATTTATTCAGCATTAATAACAATGAGAAGAGAAAAGCTGTTATACATACGTCATAAAATCCTGCACTTTATCCATGATGGAAGGCTTCTCAATCAGCTGTGGATAGAGGTTTGTGAAGTGGTCATACATGTGTCTGAAATGATAAAGGAAAACTGTTACATTTCTATTCTTCTGCTTGCATTTCTCTATCAAAGCAAATTACCCAATCTGTTGGCTAACCAGGATATTCCCTATTGCAAATCTTCTCTACTGTTTTTTTGTCTTTAACCAAACACACATTTTAAAATTGGGAAATATTCCCAACTATAGAAAACATAGAATATAACAAATACCCAAGTATCCACCACCCAGCTTTAACTAATTACTATGTTTTGGCATATTTGCTGCATATATTTTAAAAAAAACAATTAGAGTTAAAGCCCCTGTGCAGGCCCCTCTAACTGTAAATTCCCCTCCCGCCCCTCCCAGAGGTAACTACAATCTCGAATCAGTAATTTGCCACTTCCATGCGTGTTTTTTATACTATTGCTACATATCTATTTAACCATAAATAATGTGTAACATTATTTCTCATGTTTCAGAACAAAATACCAGTAAGATCATATTATCTAATATGCTTTAACTTGTTTATTTCTCTTAATATACTGTTTTTTGAGAAATATCTATCTTAACAACTTTAGCTTAGATTTATTCTTTTCAACTGCTGTACAGCACTTCTTGGAATGACTATATAACAATTAATGTATGCATCCCCTCCATGATGAGCATTGGATTGGTTTTTAATTTTTCACTATCATAATGCAACTTCAAACATTGTTGTAAATATCTCCTTTTACAAATCTGCATATTCTTCTAGGACAGATATCTAAAATTAGAACTGCTGGGGAAAATATTCTATATATCTTATAAAGTTACCAGATATTGCTAAATTGTTCTCCACAGTGGTTGTACCAATTTACATTCCCACCAGTTGTATGTTAGACTTCCCCTTGCTCCAAAGTCTCACCAACATTTAGTATTGTTAGACTTTTTATTTTTGACAGTTTGATGAGTGTAAAATGATTTCTCATTGTTTTAATTTCCACTTACCACAGAATATTGACTATTTTCTTATTTTTTAATTTTATTGTTGTACTTTAAGTGAAAGTTTACAATTCAAGTTAGTCTCTCATACAAAAATTTATACATACATTGTTATGTGACCCTAAT